>NW_027192943.1:0-216000 GCF_949987515.2 Delphinus delphis | reverse complement strand
TTGGCTTAAGGAACTTTATCTGTGCTCATTTCAATCTCTGGTTTTATGCAGCACCCCAACTCACCTTTACCCTTAAGCAAGCATAAGTTGGTTTTCTAAATTTGATTCTCTGTTCTGTTCTGTTCTGTAATTCAGTTCCTGTGTAGCCAACTTTCCATTCCGTGTATTACTGATATCTTATGATGTTTCTTTTGCTGTGTGACTTATTTCAGTTAGAATCATCATACCTGAATCCAGTCATTTTGCTGCTAAGGGCCTGATGACACAGATTTCATTGCTGAGTGATATTGCTTTGTAAGTAAATACCACAACTTCTTTATCCATTTTTCACTTTCTGCGATGTTGAACTTGTACTGTAAACGAGGTTCTTGTAAACAGAGCCGTTCCAAACTTTGGGGTGGCTGTGTCTTTTTGATTTTAATTTCCCTAAGCTATAGGACCATAAGTGGAAGTGCCCTAGGTTCTGTTGCTTTGTTTTTTAGATGTTTCAGGAAACACCATACACTTCTCCCGAGTGTTTTTTGGCAATTTACATCCCGCCCATCAGCATAACAAGGCTCCCAGTTCTCCATGGCCTGTCCTGCCTTTCTGGATTTTACACTTTTTTCAGATGGCCCTTTTGACCGGGGGGAAGTGAGACTTCATTGTAGTGCAGATTTCCTTTGCAAGCTTGCTTGGTTGGCCAAAAAGGGCGTATGCGTTTTTTCCTGAATATATTCAGGAAAAAACGCATACGCCCTTTTTGGCCAAGTGCATCATTGTGGACGTTCTGCCTCTTTTCCTATGCTTTCAATGCAATTCCAGTCTACCTCCTGAAATCGGTTTCCTGCAATTCTGCCCCGCTTTCAAGTCCTCTTGGCAGCCTTACTTCAGTCTATTTTTGGACGATAGCTGTCATTTATAACTCTGCAGGTTTGTGAATTACAGTGCCCCTGAGCTCCTTTCTTCAACTTGCTTTCTTTTGAGCTGGCCGCAACACCGCAGGATGGCTTCAGGCCCTAATCTGGTTCCGGTACGGCACGCTGAGCCTTTGGTTATTTCCTCTTCCTGGTGGGAAATGAGAGTTAAATTTGCCCGTCCAGACACCTCCAGCTAGCCTCTCATTGGTTCTCGCTATTCCTGTTCATCTTCCGCAGAAATTGCAAACTGGGCCAAACAGGAGGTTAAAGGCGCTGACTCTCCAAGTGGGGAGAGTGTTAGTAAAGCGTCTGGAATGTTGCACCCGAGTACCAGGGGAGGAAAACTGAGACATATTTGAACACGTCTCCCGTTCACATGGTTGATCATACTTGGGTTCCACATGCATGTTTTAGCTGAAGGAAGAATACCTTAAACCTGGAGAGTTGAGACCCGTGTAATGGGTACCATGCAATATGACTTCAAAGGGTCTTCATTTGCTCATCGAACCTCTCCAATCCTATCACTGCTGCGTTTATGCCCCTGTACACATGCTTGATTCTCTTTCGGAGACATAGCAATCCATAGGTTTTAAGATACTTACTAGTCAGGTACATTCTTAGGCATTTAATATGCGGTGTTGAGTCCATTTCATTGAGCAAGGAGTAGCTCTTGTCCATTCCATATTTGACTTAAGGAACTTTATCTGTGCTCATTTCAATCTCTGGTTTTATGCAGCACCCCAACTCACCTTTACCCTTAAGCAAGCATAAGTTGGTTTTCTAAATTTGAGACCCTGTTCTGTTCTGTAATTCAGTTCCTGTGTAGCCAAGTTTACATTCCGTGTATTACTGATATCTTATGATGTTTCTTTTTCTGTGTGACTTATTTCAGTTTGAATCATCATACCTGAAACCACTCATTGTGATGCTAAGGGCCTGATGACATAGATTTCATTGCTGAGTGATATTGCTTTGTAAGTAAATACCACAACTTCTTTATCCATTTTTCACTTTCTGTGATGTTGAACTTGTACTGTAAACGAGGTTCTTGTAAACAGAGGCGTCCCAAACTTTGGGGTGGCTGTGTCTTTTTGATTTTAATTTCCCTAAGCTATAGGACCATAAGTGGCAGTGCCCTAGGCTCTGTTGCTTTGTTTTTTAGATGTTTCAGGAAACACCATACACTTCTCCCGAGTGTCTGTTGGCAATTTACATCCCGCCCATCAGCATAACAAGGCTCCCAGTTCTCAATGGCCTGTTGCCTTTCTGGATTTTACACTTTTTTCAGATGGCCCTTTTGACCGGGGGGAAGTGAGACTTCATTGTAGTGCAGATTTCCTTTGCAAGCTTGCTTGGTTGGCCAAAAAGGGCGTATGCGTTTTTTCCTGAATATATTCAGGAAAAAACGCATACGCCCTTTTCGGCCAAGTGCATCATTGTGGACGTTCTGCCTCTTTTCCTATGCTTTCAATGCAATTCCAGTCTACCTCCTGAAATCGGTTTCCTGCAATTCTGCCCCGCTTTCAAGTCCTCTTGGCAGCCTTACTTCAGTCTATTTTTGGACGATAGCTGTCATTTATAACTCTGCAGGTTTGTGAATTACAGTGCCCCTGAGCTCCTTTCTTCAACTCGCTTTCTTGTGACCTGGCCGCAACACCGCAGGAAGGCTTCAGGCCCTAATCTGGTTCCGGCACGGCACGCTGAGCCTTTGGTTATTTCCTCTTCCTGGTGGGAAATGAGAGTTAAATTTGCCCGTCCAGACACCTCCAGCTAGTCTCTCATTGGTTCTCGCTATTCCTGTTCATCTTCCAAGAAATTGCAAACTGGGCCAAACAGGAGGTTAAAGGCGCTGACTCTCCAAGTGGGGAGAGTGTTAGTAAAGCGTCTGGAATGTTGCACCCGAGTACCAGGGGAGGAAAACTGAGACATATTTGAACACGTCTCCCGTTCACATGGTTGATCATACTTGGGTTCCACATGCATCTTTTAGCTGAAGGAAGAATACCTTAAACCTGAGTATTTGAAACCCGTGGAATGGGTACCATGCAATATGACTTCAAAGGGTCTTCATTTGCTCACCGAACCTCTCCAATCCTATCACTGCTGCGTTTATGCCCCTGTACACATGCTTGATTCTCTTTCGGAGACATAGCAATCCATAGGTTTTAAGATACTTACTAGTCAGGTACATTCTTAGGCGTTTAATATGCGGTGTTGAGTCCATTTCGTTGAGCAAGGAGTAGCTCTTGTCTATTCCATATTTGGCTTAAGGAACTTTATCTGTGCTCATTTCAATCTCTGGTTTTATGCAGCACCCCAACTCACCTTTCCCCTTAAGCAAGCATAAGTTGGTTTTCTAAATTTGAGACCCTGTTCTGTTCTGTAATTCAGTTCCTGTGTAGCCAAGTTTCCATTCCGTGTATTACTGATATCTTATGATGTTTCTTTTTCTGTGTGACTTATTTCAGTTAGAATCATCATACCTGAATCCACTCATTGTGCTGCTAAGGGCCTGATGACACAGATTTCATTGCTGAGTGATATTGCTTTGTAAGTAAATACCACAACTTCTTTATCCATTTTTCACTTTCTGCGATGTTGAACTTGTACTGTAAACGAGGTTCTTGTAAACAGAGCCGTTCCAAACTTTGGGGTGGCTGTGTCTTTTTGATTTTAAATTCCCTAAGCTATAGGACCATAAGTGGAAGTGCCCTAGGCTCTGTTGCTTTGTATTTTAGATGTTTCAAGAAACACCATACACTTCTCCCGAGTGGTTGTTGGCAATTTACATCCCGCCCATCAGCATAACAAGGCTCCCAGTTCTCCATGGCCTGTCCTGCCTTTCTGGATTTTACACTTTTTTCAGATGGCCCTTTTGACCGGGGGGAAGTGAGACTTCATTGTAGTGCAGATTTCCTTTGCAAGCTTGCTTGGTTGGCCAAAAAGGGCGTATGCGTTTTTTCCTGAATATATTCAGGAAAAAACGCATACGCCCTTTTTGGCCAAGTGCATCATTGTGGACGTTCTGCCTCTTTTCCTATGCTTTCAATGCAATTCCAGTCTACCTCCTGAAATCGGTTTCCTGCAATTCTGCCCCGCTTTCAAGTCCTCTTGGCAGCCTTACTTCAGTCTATTTTTGGACGATAGCTGTCATTTATAACTCTGCAGGTTTGTGAATTACAGTGCTCCTGAGCTCCTTTCTTTAACTCGCTTTCTTGTGACCTGGCCGCAACACCGCAGGATGTCTTCAGGCCCTAATCTGGTTCTGGAACGGCACGCTGAGCCTTTGGTTAATTCCTCTTCCTGGTGGGAAATGAGAGTTAAATTTGCCCATCCAGACACCTCCAGCTAGTCTCTCATTGGTTCTCGCTATTCCTGTTCATCTTCCACAGAAATTGCAAACTGGGCCAAACAGGAGGTTAAAGGGACTGACTCTCCAAGTGGGGAGACTGTTAGTAAACCGTCTGGAATGTTGCACCCGAGTACCAGGGGAGGAAAACTGAGACATATTTGAACACGTCTCCCGTTCACATGGTTGATCATACTTGGGTTCCACATGCATCTTTTAGCTGAAGGAAGAATACCTTAAACCTGGGTATTTGAAACCCGTGGAATGGGTACCATGCAATATGACTTCAAAGGGTCTTCATTTGCTCACCGAACCTCTCCAATCCTATCACTGCTGCGTTTATAACCCTGTACACATGCTTGATTCTCTTTCGGAGACATAGCAATCCATAGGTTTTAAGATACTTACTAGTCAGGTACATTCTTAGGCGTTTAATATGCGGTGTTGAGTCCATTTCGTTGAGCAAGGAGTAGCTCTTGTCTATTCCATATTTGGCTTAAGGAACTTTATCTGTGCTCATTTCAATCTCTGGTTTTATGCAGCACCCCAACTCACCTTTCCCCTTAAGCAAGCATAAGTTGGTTTTCTAAATTTGAGACCCTGTTCTGTTCTGTAATTCAGTTCCTGTGTAGCCAAGTTTACATTCCGTGTATTACTGATATCTTATGATGTTTCTTTTTCTGTGTGACTTATTTCAGTTAGAATCATCATACCTGAATCCACTCATTGTGCTGCTAAGGGCCTGATGACACAGATTTCATTGCTGAGTGATATTGCTTTGTAAGTAAATACCACAACTTCTTTATCCATTTTTCACTTTCTGCGATGTTGAACTTGTACTGTAAACGAGGTTCTTGTAAACAGAGCCGTTCCAAACTTTGGGGTGGCTGTGTCTTTTTGATTTTAAATTCCCTAAGCTATAGGACCATAAGTGGAAGTGCCCTAGGCTCTGTTGCTTTGTATTTTAGATGTTTCAAGAAACACCATACACTTCTCCCGAGTGGTTGTTGGCAATTTACATCCCGCCCATCAGCATAACAAGGCTCCCAGTTCTCCATGGCCTGTCCTGCCTTTCTGGATTTTACACTTTTTTCAGATGGCCCTTTTGACCGGGGGGAAGTGAGACTTCATTGTAGTGCAGATTTCCTTTGCAAGCTTGCTTGGTTGGCCAAAAAGGGCGTATGCGTTTTTTCCTGAATATATTCAGGAAAAAACGCATACGCCCTTTTTGGCCAAGTGCATCATTGTGGACGTTCTGCCTCTTTTCCTATGCTTTCAATGCAATTCCAGTCTACCTCCTGAAATCGGTTTCCTGCAATTCTGCCCCGCTTTCAAGTCCTCTTGGCAGCCTTACTTCAGTCTATTTTTGGACGATAGCTGTCATTTATAACTCTGCAGGTTTGTGAATTACAGTGCTCCTGAGCTCCTTTCTTTAACTCGCTTTCTTGTGACCAGGCCGCAACACCGCAGGATGTCTTCAGGCCCTAATCAGGTTCTGGAACGGCACGCTGAGCCTTTGGTTAATTCCTCTTCCTGGTGGGAAATGAGAGTTAAATTTGCCCATCCAGACACCTCCAGCTAGTCTCTCATTGGTTCTCGCTATTCCTGTTCATCTTCCACAGAAATTGCAAACTGGGCCAAACAGGAGGTTAAAGGGACTGACTCTCCAAGTGGGGAGAGTGTTAGTAAAGCGTCTGGAATGTTGCACCCGAGTACCAGGGTACGAAACCTGAGACATATTTCAACACGTCTCCCGATCACATGGTTGATCATACTCTAGGTTCCACATGCATGTTTTAGCTGAAGGAAGAATACCTTAAACCTGGGTAGTTGAAACCCGTGGAATGGGTACCATGCAATATGACTTCAAAGGGTCTTCATTTGCTCACCGAACCTCTCCAATCCTATCACTGCTGCGTTTATGCCCCTGTACACATGCTTGATTCTCTTTCGGAGACATAGCAATCCATAGGTTTTAAGATACTTACTAGTCAGGTACATTCTTAGGCGTTTAATATGGGGTTTTGAGTCCATTTCGTTGAGCAAGGAGTAGCTCTTGTCTATTCCATATTTGGCTTAAGGAACTTTATCTGTGCTCATTTCAATCTCTGGTTTTATGCAGCACCCCAACTCACCTTTCCCCTTAAGCAAGCATAAGTTGGTTTTCTAAATTTGAGACCCTGTTCTGTTTTGGAATGCGGTTCCTGTGTAGCCAAGTTTACATTCCGTGTATTAGTGATATCTTATGATGTTTCTTTTTCTGTGTGACTTATTTCAGTTAGAATCATCGTACCTGAATCCACTCATTATGCTGCTACGGGCCTGATGACATGGATTTCATTGCTGAGTGATACTGCATTGTACGTAAATACCACAAGTTCTTTATCCATTTTTCACTTTCTGTGATATTGAACTTGTACGGTAAACGAGGTTCTTGTAAACGGAGGCGTCCCAAACTTTGGGGTGGCTGTGTCTTTTTGATTTTAATTTCCCTAAGCTATAGGACCATAAGTGGAAGTGCCCTAGGCTCTGTTGCTTTGTTTTTTAGATGTTTCAGGAAACACCATACACTTCTCCGGAGTGGCTGTTGGCAATTTACATCCCGCCCATCAGCATAACAAGGCTCCCAGTTCTCCATGTCCTGTCCTGCCTTTCTGGATTTTACACTTTTTTAAGATGGCCCTTTTGACCGGGGGGAAGTGAGACTTCATTGTAGTGCAGATTTCCTTTGCAAGCTTGCTTGGTTGGCCAAAAAGGGCGTATGCGTTTTTTCCTGAATATATTCAGGAAAAAACGCATACGCCCTTTTTGGCCAAGTGCATCATTGTGGACGTTCTGCCTCTTTTCCTATGCTTTCAATGCAATTCCAGTCTACCTCCTGAAATCGGTTTCCTGCAATTCTGCCCCGCTTTCAAGTCCTCTTGGCAGCCTTACTTCAGTCTATTTTTGGACGATAGCTGTCATTTATAACTCTGCAGGTTTGTGAATTACAGTGCTCCTGAGCTCCTTTCTTTAACTCGCTTTCTTGTGACCTGGCCGCAACACCGCAGGATGTCTTCAGGCCCTAATCTGGTTCTGGAACGGCACGCTGAGCCTTTGGTTAATTCCTCTTCCTGGTGGGAAATGAGAGTTAAATTTGCCCATCCAGACACCTCCAGCTAGTCTCTCATTGGTTCTCGCTATTCCTGTTCATCTTCCACAGAAATTGCAAACTGGGCCAAACAGGAGGTTAAAGGGACTGACTCTCCAAGTGGGGAGACTGTTAGTAAACCGTCTGGAATGTTGCACCCGAGTACCAGGGGAGGAAAACTGAGACATATTTGAACACGTCTCCCGTTCACATGGTTGATCATACTTGGGTTCCACATGCATCTTTTAGCTGAAGGAAGAATACCTTAAACCTGGGTATTTGAAACCCGTGGAATGGGTACCATGCAATATGACTTCAAAGGGTCTTCATTTGCTCACCGAACCTCTCCAATCCTATCACTGCTGCGTTTATGCCCCTGTACACATGCTTGATTCTCTTTCGGAGACATAGCAATCCATAGGTTTTAAGATACTTACTAGTCAGGTACATTCTTAGGCGTTTAATATGCGGTGTTGAGTCCATTTCGTTGAGCAAGGAGTAGCTCTTGTCTATTCCATATTTGGCTTAAGGAACTTTATCTGTGCTCATTTCAATCTCTGGTTTTATGCAGCACCCCAACTCACCTTTCCCCTTAAGCAAGCATAAGTTGGTTTTCTAAATTTGAGACCCTGTTCTGTTCTGTAATTCAGTTCCTGTGTAGCCAAGTTTACATTCCGTGTATTACTGATATCTTATGATGTTTCTTTTTCTGTGTGACTTATTTCAGTTAGAATCATCATACCTGAATCCACTCATTGTGCTGCTAAGGGCCTGATGACACAGATTTCATTGCTGAGTGATATTGCTTTGTAAGTAAATACCACAACTTCTTTATCCATTTTTCACTTTCTGCGATGTTGAACTTGTACTGTAAACGAGGTTCTTGTAAACAGAGCCGTTCCAAACTTTGGGGTGGCTGTGTCTTTTTGATTTTAAATTCCCTAAGCTATAGGACCATAAGTGGAAGTGCCCTAGGCTCTGTTGCTTTGTATTTTAGATGTTTCAAGAAACACCATACACTTCTCCCGAGTGGTTGTTGGCAATTTACATCCCGCCCATCAGCATAACAAGGCTCCCAGTTCTCCATGGCCTGTCCTGCCTTTCTGGATTTTACACTTTTTTCAGATGGCCCTTTTGACCGGGGGGAAGTGAGACTTCATTGTAGTGCAGATTTCCTTTGCAAGCTTGCTTGGTTGGCCAAAAAGGGCGTATGCGTTTTTTCCTGAATATATTCAGGAAAAAACGCATACGCCCTTTTTGGCCAAGTGCATCATTGTGGACGTTCTGCCTCTTTTCCTATGCTTTCAATGCAATTCCAGTCTACCTCCTGAAATCGGTTTCCTGCAATTCTGCCCCGCTTTCAAGTCCTCTTGGCAGCCTTACTTCAGTCTATTTTTGGACGATAGCTGTCATTTATAACTCTGCAGGTTTGTGAATTACAGTGCTCCTGAGCTCCTTTCTTTAACTCGCTTTCTTGTGACCAGGCCGCAACACCGCAGGATGTCTTCAGGCCCTAATCAGGTTCTGGAACGGCACGCTGAGCCTTTGGTTAATTCCTCTTCCTGGTGGGAAATGAGAGTTAAATTTGCCCATCCAGACACCTCCAGCTAGTCTCTCATTGGTTCTCGCTATTCCTGTTCATCTTCCACAGAAATTGCAAACTGGGCCAAACAGGAGGTTAAAGGGACTGACTCTCCAAGTGGGGAGAGTGTTAGTAAAGCGTCTGGAATGTTGCACCCGAGTACCAGGGTACGAAACCTGAGACATATTTCAACACGTCTCCCGATCACATGGTTGATCATACTCTAGGTTCCACATGCATGTTTTAGCTGAAGGAAGAATACCTTAAACCTGGGTAGTTGAAACCCGTGGAATGGGTACCATGCAATATGACTTCAAAGGGTCTTCATTTGCTCACCGAACCTCTCCAATCCTATCACTGCTGCGTTTATGCCCCTGTACACATGCTTGATTCTCTTTCGGAGACATAGCAATCCATAGGTTTTAAGATACTTACTAGTCAGGTACATTCTTAGGCGTTTAATATGGGGTTTTGAGTCCATTTCGTTGAGCAAGGAGTAGCTCTTGTCTATTCCATATTTGGCTTAAGGAACTTTATCTGTGCTCATTTCAATCTCTGGTTTTATGCAGCACCCCAACTCACCTTTCCCCTTAAGCAAGCATAAGTTGGTTTTCTAAATTTGAGACCCTGTTCTGTTTTGGAATGCGGTTCCTGTGTAGCCAAGTTTACATTCCGTGTATTAGTGATATCTTATGATGTTTCTTTTTCTGTGTGACTTATTTCAGTTAGAATCATCGTACCTGAATCCACTCATTATGCTGCTACGGGCCTGATGACATAGATTTCATTGCTGAGTGATACTGCATTGTACGTAAATACCACAAGTTCTTTATCCATTTTTCACTTTCTGTGATATTGAACTTGTACGGTAAACGAGGTTCTTGTAAACGGAGGCGTCCCAAACTTTGGGGTGGCTGTGTCTTTTTGATTTTAATTTCCCTAAGCTATAGGACCATAAGTGGAAGTGCCCTAGGCTCTGTTGCTTTGTTTTTTAGATGTTTCAGGAAACACCATACACTTCTCCGGAGTGGCTGTTGGCAATTTACATCCCGCCCATCAGCATAACAAGGCTCCCAGTTCTCCATGTCCTGTCCTGCCTTTCTGGATTTTACACTTTTTTAAGATGGCCCTTTTGACCGGGGGGAAGTGAGACTTCATTGTAGTGCAGATTTCCTTTGCAAGCTTGCTTGGTTGGCCAAAAAGGGCGTATGCGTTTTTTCCTGAATATATTCAGGAAAAAACGCATACGCCCTTTTTGGCCAAGTGCATCATTGTGGACGTTCTGCCTCTTTTCCTATGCTTTCAATGCAATTCCAGTCTACCTCCTGAAATCGGTTTCCTGCAATTCTGCCCCGCTTTCAAGTCCTCTTGGCAGCCTTACTTTAGTCTATTTTTGGACGATAGCTGTCATTTATAACTCTGCAGGTTTGTGAATTACAGTGCCCCTGAGCTCCTTTCTTCAACTCACTTTCTTGTGACCTGGCCGCAACACCGCAGGATGGCTTCAGGCCCTAATCTGGTTCCGGTACGGCACGCTGAGCCTTTGGTTATTTCCTCTTCCTGGTGGGAAATGAGAGTTAAATTTGCCCGTCCAGACACCTCCAGCTAGCCTCTCATTGGTTCTCGCTATTCCTGTTCATCTTAAGCAGAAATTGCAAACTGGGCCAAACAGGAGGTTAAAGGGACTGACTCTCCAAGTGGGGAGAGTGTTAGTAAAGCGTCTGGAATGTTGCACCCGAGTACCAGGGGAGGAAAACTGAGACATATTTGAACACGTCTCCCGTTCACATGGTTGATCATACTTGGGTTCCACATGCATGTTTTAGCTGAAGGAAGAATACCTAAAACCTGGGTAGTTGAAACCCGTGGAATGGGTACCATGCAATATGACTTCAAAGGGTCTTCATTTGTTCACCAAACCTCTCCAATCCTACCACTGCTTCATTTATGCCCCTGTACACATGCTTGATTCTCTTTCGGAGACATAGCAATCCATAGGTTTTAAGATACTTACTAGTCAGGTACATTCTTAGGCGTTTAATATGCGGTGTTGAGTCCATTTCGTTGAGCAAGGAGTAGCTCTTGTCTATTCCATATTTGGCTTAAGGAACTTTATCTGTGCTCATTTCAATCTCTGGTTTTATGCAGCACCCCAACTCACCTTTACCCTTAAGCAAGCATAAGTTGGTTTTCTAAATTTGAGACCCTGTTCTGTTCTGTAATTCAGTTCCTGTGTAGCCAAGTTTCCATTCCGTGTATTACTGATATCTTATGATGATTCTTTTTCTGTGTGACTTATTTCAGTTAGAATCATCATATCTGAATCCACTCATTGTGTTGCTAAGGGCCTGATGACACAGATTTCATTGCTGAGTGATATTGCTTTGTAAGTAAATACCACAACTTCTTTATCCATTTTTCAATTTCTGCGATGTTGAACTTGTACTGTAAACGAGGTTCTTGTAAACAGAGCTATTCCAAACTTTGGGGTGGCTGTGTCTTTTTGATTTTAAATTCCCTAAGCTATAGGACCATAAGTGGAAGTGCCCTAGGCTCTGTTGCTTTGTTTTTTAGATGTTTCAGGAAACACCATACACTTCTCCCCAGTGGTTGTTGGCAATTTACATCCCGCCCATCAGCATAACAAGGCTCCCAGTTTTCCATGGCCTGTCCTGCCTTTCTGGATTTTACACTTTTTTCAGATGGCCCTTTTGACCGGGGGGAAGTGAGACTTCATTGTAGTGCAGATTTCCTTTGCAAGCTTGCTTGGTTGGCCAAAAAGGGCGTATGCGTTTTTTCCTGAATATATTCAGGAAAAAACGCATACGCCCTTTTTGGCCAAGTGCATCATTGTGGACGTTCTGCCTCTTTTCCTATGCTTGCAATGCAATTCCAGTCTACCTCCTGAAATCGGTTTCCTGCAATTCTGCCCCGCTTTCAAGTCCTCTTGGCAGCCTTACTTCAGTCTATTTTTGGACGATAGCTGTCATTTATAACTCTGCAGGTTTGTGAATTACAGTGCCCCTGAGCTCCTTTCTTCAACTCGCTTTCTTGTGACCTGGCCGCAACACCGCAGGATTTCTTCAGGCCCTAATCTGGTTCTGGCACGGCACGCTGAGCCTTTGGTTAATTCCTCTTCCTGGTGGGAAATGAGAGTTAAATTTGCCCATCCAGACACCTCCAGCTAGTCTCTCATTGGTTCTCGCTATTCCTGTTCATCTTCCGCAGAAATTGCAAACTGGGCCAAACAGGAGGTTAAAGGGACTGACTCTCCAAGTGGGGAGAGTGTTAGTAAAGCGTCTGGAATGTTGCACCCGAGTACAAGGGTACGAAAACTGAGACATATTTGAACACGTCTCCCGATCACATGGTTGATCATACTCTAGGTTCCACATGCATGTTTTAGCTGAAGGAAGAATACCTTAAACCTGGGTAGTTGAAACCCGTGGAATGGGTACCATGCAATATGACTTCAAAGGGTCTTCATTTGCTCACCGAACCTCTCCAATCCTATCACTGCTGCGTTTATGCCCCTGTACACATGCTTGATTCTCTTTCGGAGACATAGCAATCCATAGGTTTTAAGATACTTACTAGTCAGGTACATTCTTAGGCGTTTAATATGCGGTGTTGAGTCCATTTCGTTGAGCAAGGAATAGCTCTTGTCTATTCCATATTTGGCTTAAGGAACTTTGTGCTCATTTCAATCTCTGGTTTTATGCAGCACCCCAACTCACCTTTCCCCTAAAGCAAGCATAAGTTGGTTTTCTAAATTTGAGACCCTGTTCTGTTCTGTAATTCAGTTCCTGTGTAGCCAAGTTTCCATTCCGTGTATTACTGACATCTTATGATGTTTCTTTTTCTGTGTGACTTATTTCAGTTAGAATCATCATACCTGAATCCACTCATTGTGCTGCTAAGGGCCTGATGACACAGATTTCATTGCTGAGTGATATTGCTTTGTAAGTAAATACCACAACTTCTTTATCCATTTTTCACTTTCTGCGATGTTGAACTTGTACTGTAAACGAGGT
This sequence comes from Delphinus delphis, assembly GCF_949987515.2. Classification (NCBI taxonomy): domain Eukaryota; kingdom Metazoa; phylum Chordata; class Mammalia; order Artiodactyla; family Delphinidae; genus Delphinus; species Delphinus delphis. The sequence continues at coordinate 203,006 of NW_027192943.1, read as the reverse complement.
TCTTGTAAACAGAGCCGTTCCAAACTTTGGGGTGGCTGTGTGTTTTTGATTTTAATTTCCCTAAACTATAGGACCATAAGTGGCAGTGCCCTAGCCTCTGTTGCTTTGTTTTTTAGATGTTTCAGGAAACACCATACATTACTCCCAAGTGTCTGTTGGCAATTTACCTCCCGCCCATCAGCATAACAAGGCTCCCAGTTCTCCATGGCCTGTCCTGCCTTTCTGGATTTTACACTGTTTTCAGATGGCCCTTTTGACCGGGGGGAAGTGAGACTTCATTGTAGTGCAGATTTCCTTTTCAAGCTTGCTTGGTTGGCCAAAAAGTGCGTATGCGTTTTTTCCTGAATATATTCAGGAAAAAACGCATACGCCCTTTTTGGCCAAGTGCATCATTGTGGACGTTCTGCCTCTTTTCCTATGCTTTCAATGCAATTCCAGTCTACCTCCTGAAATCGGTTTCCTGCAATTCTGCCCCGCTTTCAAGTCCTCTTGGCAGCCTTACTTCAGTCTATTTTTGGACGATAGCTGTCATTTATAACTCTGCAGGTTTGTGAATTACAGTGCCCCTGAGCTCCTTTCTTCAACTCGCTTTCTTGTGACCTGGCCGCAACACCGCAGGATGTCTTCAGGCCCTAATCTTGTTCCGGCCCGGCATGCTGAGCCTTTGGTTAATTCCTCTTCCTGGTGGGAAATGAGAGTTAAATTTGCCCGTTCAGACACCTCCAGCTAGCCTCTCATTGGTTCTCGCTATTCCTGTTCATCTTCCGCAGAAATTGCAAACTGTGCGAAACAGGAGGTTAAAGGCGCTGACTTTCCAAGTGGGGAGAGTGTTAGTAAAGCGTCTGGAATGTTGCACCCGAGTACCAGGGGAGGAAAACTGAGACATATTTGAACACGTCTCCCGTTCACATGGTTGATCATACTTGGGTTCCACATGCATGTTTTAGCTGAAGGAAGAATACCTAAAACCTGGGTAGTTGAAACCCGTGGAATGGGTACCATGCAATATGACTTCAAAGGGTCTTCATTTGCTCACCAAACCTCTCCAATCCTATCACTGCTGCGTTTATGCCCCTGTACACATGCTTGATTCTCTTTCGGAGACATAGCAATCTATAGGTTTTAAGATATTTACTAGTCAGGTACATTCTTAGGCGTTTAATATGCGGTGTTGAGTCCATTTCGTTGAGCAAGGAATAGCTCTTGTCTATTTCATATTTGGCTTAAGGAACTTTGTGCTCATTTCAATCTCTGGTTTTATGCAGCACCCCAACTCACCTTTCCCCTAAAGCAAGCATAAGTTGGTTTTCTAAATTTGAGACCCTGTTCTGTTCTGTAATTCAGTTCCTGTGTAGCCAAGTTTACATTCCGTGTATTACTGATATCTTATGATGTTTCTTTTTCTGTGTGACTTATTTCAGTTAGAATCATCATACCTGAATCCACTCATTGTGCTGCTAAGGGCCTGATGACACAGATTTCATTGCTGAGTGATATTGCTTTGTAAGTAAATACCACAACTTCTTTATCCATTTTTCACTTTCCGCGATTTTTAACTTGTACTGTAAACGAGGTTCTTGTAAACAGAGGCGTCCCAAACTTTGGGGTGGCTGTGTGTTTTTGATTTTAATTTCCCTAAGCTATAGGACCATAAGTGGCAGTGCCCTAGCCTCTGTTGCTTTGTTTTTTAGATGTTTCAGGAAACACCATACACTTCTCCCAAGTGTCTGTTGGCAATTTACATCCCGCCCATCAGCATAACAAGGCTCCCAGTTCTCCATGGCCTGTCCTGCCTTTCTGGATTTTACACTGTTTTCAGATGGCCCTTTTGACCGGGGGGAAGTGAGACTTCATTGTAGTGCAGATTTCCTTTTCAAGCTTGCTTGGTTGGCCAAAAAGTGCGTATGCGTTTTTTCCTGAATATATTCAGGAAAAAACGCATACGCCCTTTTTGGCCAAGAGCATCATTGTGGACATTCTGCCTCTTTTCCTATGCTTTCAATGCAATTCCAGTCTACCTCCTGAAATCGGTTTCCTGCAATTCTGCCCCGCTTTCAAGTCCTCTTGGCAGCCTTACTTCAGTCTATTTTTGGACGATAGCTGTCATTTATAACTCTGCAGGTTTGTGAATTACAGTGCCCGTGAGCTCCTTTCTTCAACTCGCTTTCTTTTGAGCTGGCCGCAACACCGCAGGATGGCTTCAGGCCCTAATCTGGTTCCGGTACGGCACGCTGAGCCTTTGGTTAATTCCTCTTCCTGGTGGGAAATGAGAGTTAAATTTGCCCGTTCAGACACCTCCAGCTAGCCTCTCATTGGTTCTCGCTATTCCTGTTCATCTTCCGCAGAAATTGCAAACTGTGCGAAACAGGAGGTTAAAGGCGCTGACTTTCCAAGTGGGGAGAGTGTTAGTAAAGCGTCTGGAATGTTGCACCCGAGTACCAGGGGAGGAAAACTGAGACATATTTGAACACGTCTCCCGTTCACATGGTTGATCATACTTGGGTTCCACATGCATGTTTTAGCTGAAGGAAGAATACCTAAAACCTGGGTAGTTGAAACCCGTGGAATGGGTACCATGCAATATGACTTCAAAGGGTCTTCATTTGCTCACCAAACCTCTCCAATCCTACCACTGCTTCGTTTATGCCCCTGTACACATGCTTGATTCTCTTTCGGAGACGTAGCAATCCATAGGTTTTAAGATACTTACTAGTCAGGTACATTCTTAGGCGTTTAATATGCGGTGTTGAGTCCATTTCGTTGAGCAAGGAGTAGCTCTTGTCTATTCCATATTTGGCTTAAGGAACTTTATCTGTGCTCATTTCAATCTCTGGTTTTATGCAGCACCCCAACTCACCTTTACCCTTAAGCAAGCATAAGTTGGTTTTCTAAATTTGAGACCCTGTTCTGTTCTGTAATTCAGTTCCTGTGTAGCCAAGTTTACATTCCGTGTATTACTGATATCTTATGATGATTCTTTTTCTGTGTGACTTATTTCAGTTAGAATCATCATACCTGAATCCACTCATTGTGCTGCTAAGGGCCTGATGACACAGATTTCATTGCTGAGTGATATTGCTTTGTAAGTAAATACCACAACTTCTTTATCCATTTTTCAATTTCTGCGATGTTGAACTTGTACTGTAAACGAGGTTCTTGTAAACAGAGCTATTCCAAACTTTGGGGTGGCTGTGTCTTTTTGATTTTAAATTCCCTAAGCTATAGGACCATAAGTGGAAGTGCCCTAGGCTCTGTTGCTTTGTTTTTTAGATGTTTCAGGAAACACCATACACTTCTCCCGAGTGGTTGTTGGCAATTTACATCCCGCCCATCAGCATAACAAGGCTCCCAGTTTTCCATGGCCTGTCCTGCCTTTCTGGATTTTACACTTTTTTCAGATGGCCCTTTTGACCGGGGGGAAGTGAGACTTCATTGTAGTGCAGATTTCCTTTGCAAGCTTGCTTGGTTGGCCAAAAAGTGCGTATGCGTTTTTTCCTGAATATATTCAGGAAAAAACGCATACGCCCTTTTTGGCCAAGTGCATCATTGTGGACGTTCTGCCTCTTTTCCTATGCTTGCAATGCAATTCCAGTCTACCTCCTGAAATCGGTTTCCTGCAATTCTGCCCCGCTTTCAAGTCCTCTTGGCAGCCTTACTTCAGTCTATTTTTGGACGATAGCTGTCATTTATAACTCTGCAGGTTTGTGAATTACAGTGCCCCTGAGCTCCTTTCTTCAACTCGCTTTCTTTTGAGCTGGCCGCAACACCGCAGGATGCCTTCAGGCCCTAATCTGGTTCCGGCACGGCACGCTGAGCCTTTGGTTATTTCCTCTTCCTGGTGGGAAATGAGAGTTAAATTTGCCCGTCCAGACACCTCCAGCTAGCCTCTCATTGGTTCTCGCTATTCCTGTTCATCTTCCGCAGAAATTGCAAACTGGGCCAAACAGGAGGTTAAAGGCGCTGACTTTTCAAGTGGGGAGAGTGTTAGTAAAGCGTCTGGAATGTTGCACCCGAGTACCAGGGGAGGAAAACTGAGACATATTTGAACACGTCTCCCGTTCACATGGTTGATCATACTTGGGTTCCACATGCATGTTTTAGCTGAAGGAAGAATACCTAAAACCTGGGTAGTTGAAACCCGTGGAATGGGTACCATGCAATATGACTTCAAAGGGTCTTCATTTGCTCACCGAACCTCTCCAATCCTATCACTGCTGCGTTTATGCCCCTGTACACATGCTTGATTCTGTTTCGGAGACATAGCAATCCATAGGTTTTAAGATACTTACTAGTCAGGTACATTCTTAGGCGTTTAATATGCGGTGTTGAGTCCATTTCGTTGAGCAAGGAGTAGCTCTTGTCTATTCCATATTTGGCTTAAGGAACTTTATCTGTGCTCATTTCAATCTCTGGTTTTATGCAGCACCCCAACTCACCTTTCCCCTTAAGCAAGCATAAGTTGGTTTTCTAAATTTGAGACCCTGTTCTGTTCTATAATTCAGTTCCTGTGTAGCCAAGTTTACATTCCGTGTATTACTGATATCTTATGATGTTTCTTTTTCTGTGTGACTTATTTCAGTTAGAATCATCATACCTGAATCCACTCATTGTGCTGCTAAGGGCCTGATGACACAGATTTCATTGCTGAGTGATATTGCTTTGTAAGTAAATACCACAACTTCTTTATCCATTTTTCAATTTCTGCGATGTTGAACTTGTACTGTAAACGAGGTTCTTGTAAACAGAGCCATTCCAAACTTTGGGGTGGCTGTGTCTTTTTGATTTTAAATTCCCTAAGCTATAGGACCATAAGTGGAAGTGCCCTAGGCTCTGTTGCTTTGTTTTTTAGATGTTTCAGGAAACACCATACACTTCTCCCGAGTGGTTGTTGGCAATTTACATCCCGCCCATCAGCATAACAAGGCTCCCAGTTCTCCATGGCCTGTCCTGCCTTTCTGGATTTTACACTTTTTTCAGATGGCCCTTTTGACCGGGGGGAAGTGAGACTTCATTGTAGTGCAGATTTCCTTTGCAAGCTTGCTTGGTTGGCCAAAAAGGGCGTATGCCTTTTTTCCTCAATATATTCAGGAAAAAACGCATACGCCCTTTTTGGCCAAGTGCATCATTGTGGACGTTCTGCCTCTTTTCCTATGCTTGCAATGCAATTCCAGTCTACCTCCTGAAATCGGTTTCCTGCAATTCTGCCCCGCTTTCAAGTCCTCTTGGCAGCCTTACTTCAGTCTATTTTTGGACGATAGCTGTCATTTATAACTCTGCAGGTTTGTGAATTACAGTGCCCCTGAGCTCCTTTCTTCAACTCGCTTTCTTGTGACCTGGCCGCAACACCGCAGGATGTCTTCAGGCCCTAATCTGGTTCTGGCACGGCACGCTGAGCCTTTGGTTAATTCCTCTTCCTGGTGGGAAATGAGAGTTAAATTTGCCCATCCAGACACCTCCAGCTAGTCTCTCATTGGTTCTCGCTATTCCTGTTCATCTTCCGCAGAAATTGCAAACTGGGCCAAACAGGAGGTTAAAGGGACTGACTCTCCAAGTGGGGAGAGTGTTAGTAAAGCGTCTGGAATGTTGCACCCGAGTACAAGGGTACGAAAACTGAGACATATTTGAACACGTCTCCCGATCACATGGTTGATCATACTCTAGGTTCCACATGCATGTTTTAGCTGAAGGAAGAATACCTTAAACCTGGGTAGTTGAAACCCGTGGAATGGGTACCATGCAATATGACTTCAAAGGGTCTTCATTTGCTCACCGAACCTCTCCAATCCTATCACTGCTGCGTTTATGCCCCTGTACACATGCTTGATTCTCTTTCGGAGACATAGCAATCCATAGGTTTTAAGATACTTACTAGTCAGGTACATTCTTAGGCGTTTAATATGCGGTGTTGAGTCCATTTCGTTGAGCAAGGAATAGCTCTTGTCTATTCCATATTTGGCTTAAGGAACTTTGTGCTCATTTCAATCTCTGGTTTTATGCAGCACCCCAACTCACCTTTCCCCTAAAGCAAGCATAAGTTGGTTTTCTAAATTTGAGACCCTGTTCTGTTCTGCAATTCAGTTCCTGTGTAGCCAAGTTTACATTCCGTGTATTACTGATATCTTATGATGTTTCTTTTTCTGTGTGACTTATTTCAGTTAGAATCATCATACCTGAATCCACTCATTGTGCTGCTAAGGGCCTGATGACACAGATTTCATTGCTGAGTGATATTGCTTTGTAAGTAAATACCACAACTTCTTTATCCATTTTTCACTTTCTGCGATGTTGAACTTGTACTGTAAACGAGGTTCTTGTAAACAGAGCCGTTTGAAACTTTGGTGTGGCTGTGTCTTTTTGATTTTAAATTCCCTAAGCTATAGGACCATAAGTGGAAGTGCCCTAGGCTCTGTTGCTTTGTTTTTTAGATGTTTCAGGAAACACCATACACTTCTCCCGAGTGGTTGTTGGCAATTTACATCCCGCCCTTCAGCATAACAAGGCTCCCAGTTCTCCATGGCCTGTCCTGCCTTTCTGGATTTTACACTTTTTTCAGATGGTCCTTTTGACCGGGGGGAAGTGAGACTTCATTGTAGTGCAGATTTCCTTTGCAAGCTTGCTTGGTTGGCCAAAAAGGGCGTATGCGTTTTTTCCTGAATATATTCAGGAAAAAACGCATACGCCCTTTTTGGCCAAGTGCATCATTGTGGACGTTCTGCCTCTTTTCCTATGCTTTCAATGCAATTCCAGTCTACCTCCTGAAATCGGTTTCCTGCAATTCTGCCCCGCTTTCAAGTCCTCTTGGCAGCCTTACTTCAGTCTATTTTTGGACGATAGCTGTCATTTATAACTCTGCAGGTTTGTGAATTACAGTGCCCCTGAGCTCCTTTCTTCAACTCGCTTTCTTTTGAGCTGGCCGCAACACCGCAGGATGGCTTCAGGCCCTAATCTGGTTCCGGCATGGCACGCTGAGCCTTTGGTTATTTCCTCTTCCTGGTGGGAAATGAGAGTTAAATTTGCCCGTCCAGACACCTCCAGCTAGCCTCTCATTGGTTCTCGCTATTCCTGTTCATCTTCCGCAGAAATTGCAAACTGGGCCAAACAGGAGGTTAAAGGCGCTGACTTTTCAAGTGGGGAGAGTGTTAGTAAAGCGTCTGGAATGTTGCACCCGAGTACCAGGGGAGGAAAACTGAGACATATTTGAACACGTCTCCCGTTCACATGGTTGATCATACTTGGGTTCCACATGCATGTTTTAGCTGAAGGAAGAATACCTAAAACCTGGGTAGTTGAAACCCGTGGAATGGGTACCATGCAATATGACTTCAAAGGGTCTTCATTTGCTCACCGAACCTCTCCAATCCTATCACTGCTGCGTTTATGCCCCTGTACACATGCTTGATTCTGTTTCGGAGACATAGCAATCCATAGGTTTTAAGATACTTACTAGTCAGGTACATTCTTAGGCGTTTAATATGCGGTGTTGAGTCCATTTCGTTGAGCAAGGAGTAGCTCTTGTCTATTCCATATTTGGCTTAAGGAACTTTATCTGTGCTCATTTCAATCTCTGGTTTTATGCAGCACCCCAACTCACCTTTCCCCTTAAGCAAGCATAAGTTGGTTTTCTAAATTTGAGACCCTGTTCTGTTCTGTAATTCAGTTCCTGTGTAGCCAAGTTTACATTCCGTGTATTACTGATATCTTATGATGTTTCTTTTTCTGTGTGACTTATTTCAGTTAGAATCATCATACCTGAATCCACTCATTGTGCTGCTAAGGGCCTGATGACACAGATTTCATTGCTGAGTGATATTGCTTTGTAAGTAAATACCACAACTTCTTTATCCATTTTTCAATTTCTGCGATGTTGAACTTGTACTGTAAACGAGGTTCTTGTAAACAGAGCCGTTCCAAACTTTGGGGTGGCTGTGTCTTTTTTATTTTAATTTCCCTAAGCTATAGGACCATAAGTGGAAGTGCCCTAGGCTCTGTTGCTTTGTTTTTTAGATGTTTCAGGAAACACCATACACTTCTCCCGAGTGGTTGTTGGCAATTTACATCCCGCCCATCAGCATAACAAGGCTCCCAGTTCTCCATGGCCTGTCCTGCCTTTCTGGATTTTACACTTTTTTCAGATGGCCCTTTTGACCGGGGGGAAGTGAGACTTCATTGTAGTGCAGATTTCCTTTGCAAGCTTGCTTGGTTGGCCAAAAAGGGCGTATGCGTTTTTTCCTGAATATATTCAGGAAAAAACGCATACGCCCTTTTTGGCCAAGTGCATCATTGTGGACGTTCTGCCTCTTTTCCTATGCTTGCAATGCAATTCCAGTCTACCTCCTGAAATCGGTTTCCTGCAATTCTGCCCCGCTTTCAAGTCCTCTTGGCAGCCTTACTTCAGTCTATTTTTGGACGATAGCTGTCATTTATAACTCTGCAGGTTTGTGAATTACAGTGCCCCTGAGCTCCTTTCTTCAACTCGCTTTCTTGTGACCTGGCCGCAACACCGCAGGATGGCTTCAGGCCCTAATCTGGTTCCGGAACGGCATGCTGAGCCTTTGGTTATTTCCTCTTCCTGGTGGGAAATGAGAGTTAAATTTGCCCGTCCAGACACCTCCAGCTAGTCTCTCATTGGTTCTCGCTATTCCTGTTCATCTTCCACAGAAATTGCAAACTGGGCCAAACAGGAGGTTAAAGGGACTGACTCTCCAAGTGGGGAGAGTGTTAGTAAAGCGTCTGGAATGTTGCACCCGAGTACCAGGGGAGGAAAACTGAGACATATTTGAACACGTCTCCCGTTCACATGGTTGATCATACTTGGGTTCCACATGCATGTTTTAGCTGAAGGAAGAATACCTAAAACCTGGGTAGTTGAAACCCGTGGAATGGGTACCATGCAATATGACTTCAAAGGGTCTTCATTTGCTCACCGAACCTCTCCAATCCTATCACTGCTGCGTTTATAACCCTGTACACATGCTTGATTCTGTTTCGGAGACATAGCAATCCATAGGTTTTAAGATACTTACTAGTCAGGTACATTCTTAGGCGTTTAATATGCGGTGTTGAGTCCATTTCGTTGAGCAAGGAGTAGCTCTTGTCTATTCCATATTTCGCTTAAGGAACTTTATCTGTGCTCATTTCAATCTCTGGTTTTATGCAGCACCCCAACTCACCTTTCCCCTTAAGCAAGCATAAGTTGGTTTTCTAAATTTGAGACCCTGTTCTGTTCTGTAATTCAGTTCCTGTGTAGCCAAGTTTACATTCCGTGTATTAGTGATATCTTATGATGTTTCTTTTGCTGTGTGACTTATTTCAGTTAGAATCATCGTACCTGAATCCACTCATTATGCTGCTTAGGGCCTGATGACATAGATTTCATTGCTGAGTGATACTGCATTGTACGTAAGTACCACAAGTTCTTTATCCATTTTTCACTTTCTGCGATGTTGAACTTGTACTGTAAACGAGGTTCTTGTAAACAGAGCCGTTTGAAACTTTGGGGTGGCTGTGTCTTTTTGATTTTAAATTCCCTAAGCTATAGGACCATAAGTGGAAGTGCCCTAGGCTCTGTTGCTTTGTTTTTTAGATGTTTCAGGAAACACCATACACTGCTCCCGAGTGTTTGTTGGCAATTTACATCCCGCCCTTCAGCATAACAAGGCTCCCAGTTCTCCATGGCCTGTCTTGCCTTTCTGGATTTTACACTTTTTTCAGATGGCCCTTTTGACCGGGTGGAAGTGAGACTTCATTGTAGTGCAGATTTCCTTTGCAAGCTTGCTTGGTTGGCCAAAAAGGGCGTATGCGTTTTTTCCTGAATATATTCAGGAAAAAACGCATACGCCCTTTTTGGCCAAGTGCATCATTGTGGACGTTCTGCCTCTTTTCCTATGCTTTCAATGCAATTCCAGTCTACCTCCTGAAATCGGTTTCCTGCAATTCTGCCCCGCTTTCAAGTCCTCTTGGCAGCCTTACTTCAGTCTATTTTTGGACGATAGCTATCATTTATAACTCTGCAGGTTTGTGAATTACAGTGCCCGTGAGCTCCTTTCTTCAACTCGCTTTCTTGTGACCTGGCTGCAACACCGCAGGATGTCTTCAGGCCCTAATCTGGTTCTGGCACGGCACGCTGAGCCTTTGGTTAATTCCTCTTCCTGGTGGGAAATGAGAGTTAAATTTGCCCATCCAGACACCTCCAGCTAGTCTCTCATTGGTTCTCGCTATTCCTGTTCATCTTCCGCAGAAATTGCAAACTGGGCCAAACAGGAGGTTAAAGGGACTGACTCTCCAAGTGGGGAGAGTGTTAGTAAAGCGTTTGGAATGTTGCACCCGAGTACCAGGGTACGAAAACTGAGACATATTTGAACACGTCTCCCGATCACATGGTTGATCATACTCTAGGTCCCACATGCATGTTTTAGCTGAAGGAAGAATACCTTAAACCTGGGTAGTTGAAACCCGTGGAATGGGTACCATGCAATATGACTTCAAAGGGTCTTCATTTGTTCACCGAACCTCTCCAATCCTATCACTGCTGCGTTTATGCCCCTGTACACATGCTTGATTCTGTTTCGGAGACATAGCAATCCATAGGTTTTAAGATACTTACTAGTCAGGTACATTCTTAGGCGTTTAATATGCGGTGTTGAGTCCATTTCGTTGAGCAAGGAGTAGCTCTTGTCTATTCCATATTTGGCTTAAGGAACTTTATCTGTGCTCATTTCAATCTCTGGTTTTATGCAGCACCCCAACTCACCTTTCCCCTTAAGCAAGCATAAGTTGGTTTTCTAAATTTGAGACCCTGTTCTGTTCTGTAATTCAGTTCCTGTGTAGCCAAGTTTACATTCCGTGTATTAGTGATATCTTATGATGTTTCTTTTTCTGTGTGACTTATTTCAGTTAGAATCATCGTACCTGAATCCACTCATTATTTTGCTTCGGCCTGATGACATAGATTTCATTGCTGAGTGATACTGCATTGTACGTAAGTACCACAAGTTCTTTATCCATTTTTCACTTTCTGCGATGTTGAACTTGTACTGTAAACGAGGTTCTTGTAAACAGAGCCGTTCCAAACTTTGGGGTGGCTGTGTCTTTTTGATTTTAATTTCCCTAAGCTATAGGACCATAAGTGGAAGTGCCCTAGGCTCTGTTGCTTTGTTTTTTAGATGTTTCAGGAAACACCATACACTTCTCCCGAGTGGTTGTTGGCAATTTACATCCCGCCCTTCAGCATAACAAGGCTCCCAGTTCTCCATGGCCTGTCCTGCCTTTCTGGATTTTACACTTTTTTCAGATGGCCCTTTTGACCGGGGGGAAGTGAGACTTCATTGTAGTGCAGATTTCCTTTGCAAGCTTGCTTCGTTGGCCAAAAAGGGCGTATGCGTTTTTTCCTGAATATATTCAGGAAAAAACGCATACGCCCTTTTTGGCCAAGTGCATCATTGTGGACGTTCTGCCTCTTTTCCTATGCTTGCAATGCAATTCCAGTCTACCTCCTGAAATCGGTTTCCTGCAATTCTGCCCCGCTTTCAAGTCCTCTTGGCAGCCTTACTTCAGTCTATTTTTGGACGATAGCTGTCATTTATAACTCTGCAGGTTTGTGAATTACAGTGCCCCTGAGCTCCTTTCTTCAACTCGCTTTCTTGTGACCTGGCCGCAACACCGCAGGATGGCTTCAGGCCCTAATCTGGTTCCGGAACGGCATGCTGAGCCTTTGGTTATTTCCTCTTCCTGGTGGGAAATGAGAGTTAAATTTGCCCGTCCAGACACCTCCAGCTAGTCTCTCATTGGTTCTCGCTATTCCTGTTCATCTTCCACAGAAATTGCAAACTGGGCCAAACAGGAGGTTAAAGGGACTGACTCTCCAAGTGGGGAGAGTGTTAGTAAAGCGTCTGGAATGTTGCACCCGAGTACCAGGGGAGGAAAACTGAGACATATTTGAACACGTCTCCCGTTCACATGGTTGATCATACTTGGGTTCCACATGCATGTTTTAGCTGAAGGAAGAATACCTAAAACCTGGGTAGTTGAAACCCGTGGAATGGGTACCATGCAATATGACTTCAAAGGGTCTTCATTTGCTCACCGAACCTCTCCAATCCTATCACTGCTGCGTTTATAACCCTGTACACATGCTTGATTCTGTTTCGGAGACATAGCAATCCATAGGTTTTAAGATACTTACTAGTCAGGTACATTCTTAGGCGTTTAATATGCGGTGTTGAGTCCATTTCGTTGAGCAAGGAGTAGCTCTTGTCTATTCCATATTTGGCTTAAGGAACTTTATCTGTGCTCATTTCAATCTCTGGTTTTATGCAGCACCCCAACTCACCTTTCCCCTTAAGCAAGCATAAGTTGGTTTTCTAAATTTGAGACCCTGTTCTGTTCTGTAATTCAGTTCCTGTGTAGCCAAGTTTACATTCCGTGTATTAGTGATATCTTATGATGTTTCTTTTTCTGTGTGACTTATTTCAGTTAGAATCATCGTACCTGAATCCACTCATTATGCTGCTTAGGGCCTGATGACATAGATTTCATTGCTGAGTGATACTGCATTGTACGTAAGTACCACAAGTTCTTTATCCATTTTTCACTTTCTGCGATGTTGAACTTGTACTGTAAACGAGGTTCTTGTAAACAGAGCCGTTTGAAACTTTGGGGTGGCTGTGTCTTTTTGATTTTAAATTCCCTAAGCTATAGGACCATAAGTGGAAGTGCCCTAGGCTCTGTTGCTTTGTTTTTTAGATGTTTCAGGAAACACCATACACTGCTCCCGAGTGTTTGTTGGCAATTTACATCCCGCCCTTCAGCATAACAAGGCTCCCAGTTCTCCATGGCCTGTCCTGCCTTTCTGGATTTTACACTTTTTTCAGATGGCCCTTTTGACCGGGGGGAAGTGAGACTTCATTGTAGTGCAGATTTCCTTTGCAAGCTTGCTTGGTTGGCCAAAAAGGGCGTATGCGTTTTTTCCTGAATATATTCAGGAAAAAACGCATACGCCCTTTTTGGCCAAGTGCATCATTGTGGACGTTCTGCCTCTTTTCCTATGCTTTCAATGTAATTCCAGTCTACCTCCTGAAATCGGTTTCCTGCAATTCTGCCCCGCTTTCAAGTCCTCTTGGCAGCCTTACTTCAGTCTATTTTTGGACGATAGCTGTCATTTATAACTCTGCAGGTTTGTGAATTACAGTGCCCCTGAGCTCCTTTCTTCAACTCGCTTTCTTGTGACCTGGCTGCAACACCGCAGGATGTCTTCAGGCCCTAATCTGGTTCTGGCACGGCACGCTGAGCCTTTGGTTAATTCCTCTTCCTGGTGGGAAATGAGAGTTAAATTTGCCCATCCAGACACCTCCAGCTAGTCTCTCATTGGTTCTCGCTATTCCTGTTCATCTTCCGCAGAAATTGCAAACTGGGCCAAACAGGAGGTTAAAGGGACTGACTCTCCAAGTGGGGAGAGTGTTACTAAAGCGTTTGGAATGTTGCACCCGAGTACCAGTGTACGAAAACTGAGACATATTTGAACACGTCTCCCGATCACATGGTTGATCATACTCTAGGTCCCACATGCATGTTTTAGCTGAAGGAAGAATACCTTAAACCTGGGTAGTTGAAACCCGTGGAATGGGTACCATGCAATATGACTTCAAAGGGTCTTCATTTGCTCACAGAACCTCTCCAATCCTATCACTGCTGCGTTTATGCCCCTGTACACATGCTTGATTCTCTTTCGGAGACATAGCAATCCATAGGTTTTAAGATACTTACTAGTCAGGTACATTCTTAGGCATTTAATATGCGGTGTTGAGTCCATTTCGTTGAGCAAGGAGTAGCTCTTGTCTATTCCATATTTGGCTTAAGGAACTTTATCTGTGCTCATTTCAATCTCTGGTTTTATGCAGCACCCCAACTCACCTTTACCCTTAAGCAAGCATAAGTTGGTTTTCTAAATTTGAGACCCTGTTCTGTTCTTTAATTCAGTTCCTGTGTAGCCAAGTTTACATTCCGTGTATTACTGATATCTTATGATGTTTCTTTTTCTGTGTGACTTATTTCAGTTAGAATCATCGTACCTGAATCCACTCATTATGCTGCTTAGGGCCTGATGACATAGATTTCATTGCTGAGTGATACTGCATTGTACGTAAGTACCACAAGTTCTTTATCCATTTTTCACTTTCTGCGATGTTGAACTTGTACTGTAAACGAGGTTCTTGTAAACAGAGCCGTTCCAAACTTTGGGGTGGCTGTGTCTTTTTGATTTTAATTTCCCTAAGCTATAGGACCATAAGTGGAAGTGCCCTAGGCTCTGTTGCTTTGTTTTTTAGATGTTTCAGGAAACACCATACACTTCTCCCGAGTGTTTGTTGGCAATTTACATCCCGCCCTTCAGCATAACAAGGCTCCCAGTTCTCCATGGCCTGTCCTGCCTTTCTGGATTTTACACTTTTTTCAGATGGCCCTTTTGACCGGGGGGAAGTGAGACTTCATTGTAGTGCAGATTTCCTTTGCAAGCTTGCTTGGTTGGCCAAAAAGGGCGTATGCGTTTTTTCCTGAATATATTCAGGAAAAAACGCATACGCCCTTTTTGGCCAAGTGCATCATTGTGGACGTTCTGCCTCTTTTCCTATGCTTGCAATGCAATTCCAGTCTACCTCCTGAAATCGGTTTCCTGCAATTCTGCCCCGCTTTCAAGTCCTCTTGGCAGCCTTACTTCAGTCTATTTTTGGACGATAGCTGTCATTTATAACTCTGCAGGTTTGTGAATTACAGTGCCCCTGAGCTCCTTTCTTCAACTCGCTTTCTTGTGAGCTGGCCGCAACACCGCAGGATGTCTTCAGGCCCTAATCTGGTTCCGGAACGGCATGCTGAGCCTTTGGTTATTTCCTCTTCCTGGTGGGAAATGAGAGTTAAATTTGCCCGTCCAGACACCTCCAGCTAGTCTCTCATTGGTTCTCGCTATTCCTGTTCATCTTCCGCAGAAATTGCAAACTGGGCCAAACAGGAGGTTAAAGGCACTGACTTTCCAAGTGGGGAGAGTGTTAGTAAAGCATCTGGAATGTTGCACCCGAGTACCAGGGGAGGAAAACTGAGACATATTTGAACACGTCTCCCGTTCACATGGTTGATCATACTTGGGTTCCACATGCATGTTTTAGCTGAAGGAAGAATACCTTAAACCTGGGTAGTTGAAACCCGTGGAATGGGTACCATGCAATATGACTTCAAAGGGTCTTCATTTGCTCACAGAACCTCTCCAATCCTATCACTGCTGCGTTTATGCCCCTGTACACATGCTTGATTCTCTTTCGGAGACATAGCAATCCATAGGTTTTAAGATACTTACTAGTCAGGTACATTCTTAGGCATTTAATATGCGGTGTTGAGTCCATTTCGTTGAGCAAGGAGTAGCTCTTGTCTATTCCATATTTGGCTTAAGGAACTTTATCTGTGCTCATTTCAATCTCTGGTTTTATGCAGCACCCCAACTCACCTTTACCCTTAAGCAAGCATAAGTTGGTTTTCTAAATTTGAGACCCTGTTCTGTTCTTTAATTCAGTTCCTGTGTAGCCAAGTTTACATTCCGTGTATTACTGATATCTTATGATGTTTCTTTTTCTGTGTGACTTATTTCAGTTAGAATCATCGTACCTGAATCCACTCATTATGCTGCTTAGGGCCTGATGACATAGATTTCATTGCTGAGTGATACTGCATTGTACGTAAGTACCACAAGTTCTTTATCCATTTTTCACTTTCTGCGATGTTGAACTTGTACTGTAAACGAGGTTCTTGTAAACAGAGCCGTTCCAAACTTTGGGGTGGCTGTGTCTTTTTGATTTTAATTTCCCTAAGCTATAGGACCATAAGTGGAAGTGCCCTAGGCTCTGTTGCTTTGTTTTTTAGATGTTTCAGGAAACACCATACACTTCTCCCGAGTGGTTGTTGGCAATTTACATCCCGCCCATCAGCATAACAAGGCTCCCAGTTCTCCATGGCCTGTCCTGCCTTTCTGGATTTTACACTTTTTTCAGATGGCCCTTTTGACCGGGGGGAAGTGAGACTTCATTGTAGTGCAGATTTCCTTTGCAAGCTTGCTTGGTTGGCCAAAAAGGGCGTATGCGTTTTTTCCTGAATATATTCAGGAAAAAACGCATACGCCCTTTTTGGCCAAGTGCATCATTGTGGACGTTCTGCCTCTTTTCCTATGCTTGCAATGCAATTCCAGTCTACCTCCTGAAATCGGTTTCCTGCAATTCTGCCCCGCTTTCAAGTCCTCTTGGCAGCCTTACTTCAGTCTATTTTTGGACGATAGCTGTCATTTATAACTCTGCAGGTTTGTGAATTACAGTGCCCCTGAGCTCCTTTCTTCAACTCGCTTTCTTGTGACCTGGCCGCAACACCGCAGGATGTCTTCAGGCCCTAATCTGGTTCCGGAACGGCATGCTGAGCCTTTGGTTATTTCCTCTTCCTGGTGGGAAATGAGAGTTAAATTTGCCCGTCCAGACACCTCCAGCTAGTCTCTCATTGGTTCTCGCTATTCCTGTTCATCTTCCGCAGAAATTGCAAACTGGGCCAAACAGGAGGTTAAAGGGACTGACTCTCCAAGTGGGGAGAGTGTTAGTAAAGCATCTGGAATGTTGCACCCGAGTACCAGGGGAGGAAAACTGAGACATATTTGAACACGTCTTCCGTTCACATGGTTGATCATACTTGGGTTCCACATGCATGTTTTAGCTGAAGGAAGAATACCTAAAACCTGGGTAGTTGAAACCCGTGGAATGGGTACCATGCAATATGACTTCAAAGGGTCTTCATTTGCTCACCGAACCTCTCCAATCCTATCACTGCTGCGTTTATAACCCTGTACACATGCTTGATTCTGTTTCGGAGACATAGCAATCCATAGGTTTTAAGATACTTACTAGTCAGGTACATTCTTAGGCATTTAATATGCGGTGTTGAGTCCATTTCGTTGAGCAAGGAGTAGCTCTTGTCTATTCCATATTTGGCTTAAGGAACTTTATCTGTGCTCATTTCAATCTCTGGTTTTATGCAGCACCCCAACTCACCTTTCCCCTTAAGCAAGCATAAGTTGGTTTTCTAAATTTGAGACCCTGTTCTGTTCTGTAATTCAGTTCCTGTGTAGCCAAGTTTACATTCCGTGTATTAGTGATATCTTATGATGTTTCTTTTTCTGTGTGACTTATTTCAGTTAGAATCATCGTACCTGAATCCACTCATTATGCTGCTTAGGGCCTGATGACATAGATTTCATTGCTGAGTGATACTGCATTGTACGTAAGTACCACAAGTTCTTTATCCATTTTTCACTTTCTGCGATGTTGAACTTGTACTGTAAACGAGGTTCTTGTAAACAGAGCCGTTTGAAACTTTGGGGTGGCTGTGTCTTTTTGATTTTAAATTCCCTAAGCTATAGGACCATAAGTGGAAGTGCCCTAGGCTCTGTTGCTTTGTTTTTTAGATGTTTCAGGAAACACCATACACTGCTCCCGAGTGTTTGTTGGCAATTTACATCCCGCCCTTCAGCATAACAAGGCTCCCAGTTCTCCATGGCCTGTCCTGCCTTTCTGGATTTTACACTTTTTTCAGATGGCCCTTTTGACCGGGTGGAAGTGAGACTTCATTGTAGTGCAGATTTCCTTTGCAAGCTTGCTTGGTTGGCCAAAAAGGGCGTATGCGTTTTTTCCTGAATATATTCAGGAAAAAACACATACGCCCTTTTTGGCCAAGTGCATCATTGTGGACGTTCTGCCTCTTTTCCTATGCTTTCAATGCAATTCCAGTCTACCTCCTGAAATCGGTTTCCTGCAATTCTGCCCCGCTTTCAAGTCCTCTTGGCAGCCTTACTTCAGTCTATTTTTGGACGATAGCTGTCATTTATAACTCTGCAGGTTTGTGAATTACAGTGCCCCTGAGCTCCTTTCTTCAACTCGCTTTCTTGTGACCTGGCCGCAACACCGCAGGATGGCTTCAGGCCCTAATCTGGTTCCGGCACGGCACGCTGAGCCTTTGGTTATTTCCTCTTCCTGGTGGGAAATGAGAGTTAAATTTGCCCGTCCAGACACCTCCAGCTAGCCTCTCATTGGTTCTCGCTATTCCTGTTCATCTTCCGCAGAAATTGCAAACTGGGCCAAACAGGAGGTTAAAGGCGCTGACTTTCCAAGTGGGGAGAGTGTTAGTAAAACGTCTGGAATGTTGCACCCGAGTACCAGGGGAGGAAAACTGAGACATATTTGAACACGTCTCCCGTTCACATGGTTAATCATACTTGGGTTCCACATGCATGTTTTAGCTGAAGGAAGAATACCTAAAACCTGGTAGTTGAAACCCGTGGAATGGGTACCATGCAATATGACTTCAAAGGGTCTTCATTTGCTCACCGAACCTCTCCAATCCTATCACTGCTGCGTTTATGCCCCTGTACACATGCTTGATTCTCTTTCGGAGACATAGCAATCCATAGGTTTTAAGATACTTACTAGTCAGGTACATTCTTAGGCATTTAATATGCGGTGTTGAGTCCATTTCGTTGAGCAAGGAGTAGCTCTTGTCTATTCCATATTTGGCTTAAGGAACTTTATCTGTGCTCATTTCAATCTCTGGTTTTATGCAGCACCCCAACTCACCTTTCCCCTTAAGCAAGCATAAGTTGGTTTTCTAAATTTGAGACCCTGTTCTGTTCTGTAATTCAGTTCCTGTGTAGCCAAGTTTACATTCCGTGTATTAGTGATATCTTATGATGTTTCTTTTTCTGTGTGACTTATTTCAGTTAGAATCATCATACCTGAATCCACTCATTGTGCTGCTAAGGGCCTGATGACACAGATTTCATTGCTGAGTGATATTGCTTTGTAAGTAAATACCACAACTTCTTTATCCATTTTTCAATTTCTGCGATGTTGAACTTGTACTGTAAACGAGGTTCTTGAAACAGAGCCGTTCCAAACTTTGGGGTGGCTGTGTCTTTTTTATTTTAAATTCCCTAAGCTATAGGACCATAAGTGGACGTGCCCTAGGCTCTGTTGCTTTGTTTTTTAGATGTTTCAGGAAACACCATACACTTCTCCCGAGTGGTTGTTGGCAATTTACATCCCGCCCATCAGCATAACAAGGCTCCCAGTTCTCCATGGCCTGTCCTGCCTTTCTGGATTTTACACTTTTTTCAGATGGCCCTTTTGACCGGGGGGAAGTGAGACTTCATTGTAGTGCAGATTTCCTTTGCAAGCTTGCTTGGTTGGCCAAAAAGGGCGTATGCGTTTTTTCCTGAATATATTCAGGAAAAAACGCATACGCCCTTTTTGGCCAAGTGCATCATTGTGGACGTTCTGCCTCTTTTCCTATGCTTTCAATGCAATTCCAGTCTACCTCCTGAAATCGGTTTCCTGCAATTCTGCCCCGCTTTCAAGTCCTCTTGGCAGCCTTACTTCAGTCTATTTTTGGACGATAGCTGTCATTTATAACTCTGCAGGTTTGTGAATTACAGTGCCCCTGAGCTCCTTTCTTCAACTTGCTTTCTTGTGACCTGGCCGCAACACCGCAGGATGGCTTCAGGCCCTAATCTGGTTCCGGCCCGGCACGCTGAACCTTTGGTTAATTCCTCTTCCTGGTGGGAAATGAGAGTTAAATTTGCCCATCCAGACACCTCCAGCTAGTCTCTCATTGGTTCTCGCTATTCCTGTTCATCTTCCGCAGAAATTGCAAACTGGGCCAAACAGGAGGTTAAAGGCACTGACTCTCCAAGTCGGGAGAGTGTTAGTAAAGCGTCTGGAATGTTGCACCCGAGTACCAGGGTACGAAAACTGAGACATATTTGAACACGTCTCCCGTTCACATGGTTGATCATACTCTGGGTTCCACATGCATGTTTTAGCTGAAGGAAGAATACCTAAAACCTGGAGAGTTGAGACCCGTGTAATGGGTACCATGCAATATGACTTCAAAGGGTCTTCATTTGCTCACCGAACCTCTCCAATCCTATCACTGCTGCGTTTATGCCCCTGTACACACGCTTGATTCTCTTTTGGAGACATAGCAATCCATAGGTTTTAAGATACTTACTAGTCAGGTACATTCTTAGGCGTTTAATATGGGGTGTTGAGTCCATTTCATTGAGCAACGAGTAGCTCTTGTCTATTCCATATTTGGCTTAAGGAACTTTATCTGTGCTCATTTCAATCTCTGGTTTTATGCAGCACGCCAACTCACCTTTCCCCTTAAGCAAGCATAAGTAGGTTTTCTAAATTTGAGACCCTGTTCTGTTTTGGAATGCAGTTCCTGTGTAGCCAAGTTTACATTCCGTGTATTAGTGATATCTTATGATGTTTCTTTTTCTGTGTGACTTATTTCAGTTAGAATCATCGTACCTGAATCCACTCATTATGCTGCTAAGGGCCTGATGACATAGATTTCATTGCTGAGTGATACTGCATTGTACGTAAGTACCTCAAGTTCTTTATCCATTTTTCACTTTCTGTGATATTGAACTTGTACGGTAAACGAGGTTCTTGTAAACGGAGGCGTCCCAAACTTTGGGGTGGCTGTGTCTTTTTGATTTTAATTTCCCTAAGCTATAGGACCATAAGTGGAAGTGCCCTCGGCTCTGTTGCTTTGTTTTTTAGATGTTTCAGGAAACACCATACACTTCTCCCAAGTGTCTGTTGGCAATTTACATCCCGCCCATCAGCATAAGAAGGCTCCCAATTCTCAATGGCCTATCCTGCCTTTCTGGATTTTACACTTTTTTCAGATGGCCCTTTTGACCGGGGGGAAGTGAGACTTCATTGTAGTGCAGATTTCCTTTGCAAGCTTGCTTGGTTGGCCAAAAAGGGCGTATGCGTTTTTTCCTGAATATATTCAGGAAAAAACGCATACGCCCTTTTTGGCCAAGTGCATCATTGTGGACGTTCTGCCTCTTTTCCTATGCTTTCAATGTAATTCCAGTCTACCTCCTGAAATCGGTTTCCTGCAATTCTGCCCCGCTTTCAAGTCCTCTTGGCAGCCTTACTTCAGTCTATTTTTGGACGATAGCTGTCATTTATAACTCTGCAGGTTTGTGAATTACAGTGCCCCTGAGCTCCTTTCTTCAACTCGCTTTCTTGTGACCTGGCCGCAACACCGCAGGATGGCTTCAGGCCCTAATCTGGTTCCGGAACGGCATGCTGAGCCTTTGGTTATTTCCTCTTCCTGGTGGGAAATGAGAGTTAAATTTGCCCGTCCAGACACCTCCAGCTAGTCTCTCATTGGTTCTCGCTATTCCTGTTCATCTTCCACAGAAATTGCAAACTGGGCCAAACAGGAGGTTAAAGGGACTGACTCTCCAAGTGGGGAGAGTGTTAGTAAAGCGTCTGGAATGTTGCACCCGAGTACCAGGGGAGGAAAACTGAGACATATTTGAACACGTCTCCCGTTCACATGGTTGATCATACTTGGGTTCCACATGCATGTTTTAGCTGAAGGAAGAATACCTAAAACCTGGGTAGTTGAAACCCGTGGAATGGGTACCATGCAATATGACTTCAAAGGGTCTTCATTTGCTCACCGAACCTCTCCAATCCTATCACTGCTGCGTTTATAACCCTGTACACATGCTTGATTCTGTTTCGGAGACATAGCAATCCATAGGTTTTAAGATACTTACTAGTCAGGTACATTCTTAGGCGTTTAATATGCGGTGTTGAGTCCATTTCGTTGAGCAAGGAGTAGCTCTTGTCTATTCCATATTTGGCTTAAGGAACTTTATCTGTGCTCATTTCAATCTCTGGTTTTATGCAGCACCCCAACTCACCTTTCCCCTTAAGCAAGCATAAGTTGGTTTTCTAAATTTGAGACCCTGTTCTGTTCTGTAATTCAGTTCCTGTGTAGCCAAGTTTACATTCCGTGTATTAGTGATATCTTATGATGTTTCTTTTTCTGTGTGACTTATTTCAGTTTGAATCATCGTACCTGAATCCACTCATTATGCTGCTTAGGGCCTGATGACATAGATTTCATTGCTGAGTGATACTGCATTGTACGTAAGTACCACAAGTTCTTTATCCATTTTTCACTTTCTGCGATGTTGAACTTGTACTGTAAACGAGGTTCTTGTAAACAGAGCCGTTTGAAACTTTGGGGTGGCTGTGTCTTTTTGATTTTAAATTCCCTAAGCTATAGGACCATAAGTGGAAGTGCCCTAGGCTCTGTTGCTTTGTTTTTTAGATGTTTCAGGAAACACCATACACTGCTCCCGAGTGTTTGTTGGCAATTTACATCCCGCCCTTCAGCATAACAAGGCTCCCAGTTCTCCATGGCCTGTCCTGCCTTTCTGGATTTTACACTTTTTTCAGATGGCCCTTTTGACCGGGGGGAAGTGAGACTTCATTGTAGTGCAGATTTCCTTTGCAAGCTTGCTTGGTTGGCCAAAAAGGGCGTATGCGTTTTTTCCTGAATATATTCAGGAAAAAACGCATACGCCCTTTTTGGCCAAGTGCATCATTGTGGACGTTCTGCCTCTTTTCCTATGCTTTCAATGTAATTCCAGTCTACCTCCTGAAATCGGTTTCCTGCAATTCTGCCCCGCTTTCAAGTCCTCTTGGCAGCCTTACTTCAGTCTATTTTTGGACGATAGCTGTCATTTATAACTCTGCAGGTTTGTGAATTACAGTGCCCCTGAGCTCCTTTCTTCAACTCGCTTTCTTGTGACCTGGCTGCAACACCGCAGGATGTCTTCAGGCCCTAATCTGGTTCTGGCACGGCACGCTGAGCCTTTGGTTAATTCCTCTTCCTGGTGGGAAATGAGAGTTAAATTTGCCCATCCAGACACCTCCAGCTAGTCTCTCATTGGTTCTCGCTATTCCTGTTCATCTTCCGCAGAAATTGCAAACTGGGCCAAACAGGAGGTTAAAGGGACTGACTCTCCAAGTGGGGAGAGTGTTACTAAAGCGTTTGGAATGTTGCACCCGAGTACCAGTGTACGAAAACTGAGACATATTTGAACACGTCTCCCGATCACATGGTTGATCATACTCTAGGTCCCACATGCATGTTTTAGCTGAAGGAAGAATACCTTAAACCTGGGTAGTTGAAACCCGTGGAATGGGTACCATGCAATATGACTTCAAAGGGTCTTCATTTGCTCACAGAACCTCTCCAATCCTATCACTGCTGCGTTTATGCCCCTGTACACATGCTTGATTCTCTTTCGGAGACATAGCAATCCATAGGTTTTAAGATACTTACTAGTCAGGTACATTCTTAGGCATTTAATATGCGGTGTTGAGTCCATTTCGTTGAGCAAGGAGTAGCTCTTGTCTATTCCATATTTGGCTTAAGGAACTTTATCTGTGCTCATTTCAATCTCTGGTTTTATGCAGCACCCCAACTCACCTTTACCCTTAAGCAAGCATAAGTTGGTTTTCTAAATTTGAGACCCTGTTCTGTTCTTTAATTCAGTTCCTGTGTAGCCAAGTTTACATTCCGTGTATTACTGATATCTTATGATGTTTCTTTTTCTGTGTGACTTATTTCAGTTAGAATCATCGTACCTGAATCCACTCATTATGCTGCTTAGGGCCTGATGACATAGATTTCATTGCTGAGTGATACTGCATTGTACGTAAGTACCACAAGTTCTTTATCCATTTTTCACTTTCTGCGATGTTGAACTTGTACTGTAAACGAGGTTCTTGTAAACAGAGCCGTTCCAAACTTTGGGGTGGCTGTGTCTTTTTGATTTTAATTTCCCTAAGCTATAGGACCATAAGTGGAAGTGCCCTAGGCTCTGTTGCTTTGTTTTTTAGATGTTTCAGGAAACACCATACACTTCTCCCGAGTGTTTGTTGGCAATTTACATCCCGCCCTTCAGCATAACAAGGCTCCCAGTTCTCCATGGCCTGTCCTGCCTTTCTGGATTTTACACTTTTTTCAGATGGCCCTTTTGACCGGGGGGAAGTGAGACTTCATTGTAGTGCAGATTTCCTTTGCAAGCTTGCTTGGTTGGCCAAAAAGGGCGTATGCGTTTTTTCCTGAATATATTCAGGAAAAAACGCATACGCCCTTTTTGGCCAAGTGCATCATTGTGGACGTTCTGCCTCTTTTCCTATGCTTGCAATGCAATTCCAGTCTACCTCCTGAAATCGGTTTCCTGCAATTCTGCCCCGCTTTCAAGTCCTCTTGGCAGCCTTACTTCAGTCTATTTTTGGACGATAGCTGTCATTTATAACTCTGCAGGTTTGTGAATTACAGTGCCCCTGAGCTCCTTTCTTCAACTCGCTTTCTTGTGACCTGGCCGCAACACCGCAGGATGTCTTCAGGCCCTAATCTGGTTCCGGAACGGCATGCTGAGCCTTTGGTTATTTCCTCTTCCTGGTGGGAAATGAGAGTTAAATTTGCCCGTCCAGACACCTCCAGCTAGTCTCTCATTGGTTCTCGCTATTCCTGTTCATCTTCCGCAGAAATTGCAAACTGGGCCAAACAGGAGGTTAAAGGCACTGACTTTCCAAGTGGGGAGAGTGTTAGTAAAGCATCTGGAATGTTGCACCCGAGTACCAGGGGAGGAAAACTGAGACATATTTGAACACGTCTCCCGTTCACATGGTTGATCATACTTGGGTTCCACATGCATGTTTTAGCTGAAGGAAGAATACCTTAAACCTGGGTAGTTGAAACCCGTGGAATGGGTACCATGCAATATGACTTCAAAGGGTCTTCATTTGCTCACAGAACCTCTCCAATCCTATCACTGCTGCGTTTATGCCCCTGTACACATGCTTGATTCTCTTTCGGAGACATAGCAATCCATAGGTTTTAAGATACTTACTAGTCAGGTACATTCTTAGGCATTTAATATGCGGTGTTGAGTCCATTTCGTTGAGCAAGGAGTAGCTCTTGTCTATTCCATATTTGGCTTAAGGAACTTTATCTGTGCTCATTTCAATCTCTGGTTTTATGCAGCACCCCAACTCACCTTTACCCTTAAGCAAGCATAAGTTGGTTTTCTAAATTTGAGACCCTGTTCTGTTCTTTAATTCAGTTCCTGTGTAGCCAAGTTTACATTCCGTGTATTACTGATATCTTATGATGTTTCTTTTTCTGTGTGACTTATTTCAGTTAGAATCATCGTACCTGAATCCACTCATTATGCTGCTTAGGGCCTGATGACATAGATTTCATTGCTGAGTGATACTGCATTGTACGTAAGTACCACAAGTTCTTTATCCATTTTTCACTTTCTGCGATGTTGAACTTGTACTGTAAACGAGGTTCTTGTAAACAGAGCCGTTCCAAACTTTGGGGTGGCTGTGTCTTTTTGATTTTAATTTCCCTAAGCTATAGGACCATAAGTGGAAGTGCCCTAGGCTCTGTTGCTTTGTTTTTTAGATGTTTCAGGAAACACCATACACTTCTCCCGAGTGGTTGTTGGCAATTTACATCCCGCCCATCAGCATAACAAGGCTCCCAGTTCTCCATGGCCTGTCCTGCCTTTCTGGATTTTACACTTTTTTCAGATGGCCCTTTTGACCGGGGGGAAGTGAGACTTCATTGTAGTGCAGATTTCCTTTGCAAGCTTGCTTGGTTGGCCAAAAAGGGCGTATGCGTTTTTTCCTGAATATATTCAGGAAAAAACGCATACGCCCTTTTTGGCCAAGTGCATCATTGTGGACGTTCTGCCTCTTTTCCTATGCTTGCAATGCAATTCCAGTCTACCTCCTGAAATCGGTTTCCTGCAATTCTGCCCCGCTTTCAAGTCCTCTTGGCAGCCTTACTTCAGTCTATTTTTGGACGATAGCTGTCATTTATAACTCTGCAGGTTTGTGAATTACAGTGCCCCTGAGCTCCTTTCTTCAACTCGCTTTCTTGTGAGCTGGCCGCAACACCGCAGGATGTCTTCAGGCCCTAATCTGGTTCCGGAACGGCATGCTGAGCCTTTGGTTATTTCCTCTTCCTGGTGGGAAATGAGAGTTAAATTTGCCCGTCCAGACACCTCCAGCTAGTCTCTCATTGGTTCTCGCTATTCCTGTTCATCTTCCGCAGAAATTGCAAACTGGGCCAAACAGGAGGTTAAAGGCACTGACTTTCCAAGTGGGGAGAGTGTTAGTAAAGCATCTGGAATGTTGCACCCGAGTACCAGGGGAGGAAAACTGAGACATATTTGAACACGTCTCCCGTTCACATGGTTGATCATACTTGGGTTCCACATGCATGTTTTAGCTGAAGGAAGAATACCTTAAACCTGGGTAGTTGAAACCCGTGGAATGGGTACCATGCAATATGACTTCAAAGGGTCTTCATTTGCTCACAGAACCTCTCCAATCCTATCACTGCTGCGTTTATGCCCCTGTACACATGCTTGATTCTCTTTCGGAGACATAGCAATCCATAGGTTTTAAGATACTTACTAGTCAGGTACATTCTTAGGCATTTAATATGCGGTGTTGAGTCCATTTCGTTGAGCAAGGAGTAGCTCTTGTCTATTCCATATTTGGCTTAAGGAACTTTATCTGTGCTCATTTCAATCTCTGGTTTTATGCAGCACCCCAACTCACCTTTACCCTTAAGCAAGCATAAGTTGGTTTTCTAAATTTGAGACCCTGTTCTGTTCTTTAATTCAGTTCCTGTGTAGCCAAGTTTACATTCCGTGTATTACTGATATCTTATGATGTTTCTTTTTCTGTGTGACTTATTTCAGTTAGAATCATCGTACCTGAATCCACTCATTATGCTGCTTAGGGCCTGATGACATAGATTTCATTGCTGAGTGATACTGCATTGTACGTAAGTACCACAAGTTCTTTATCCATTTTTCACTTTCTGCGATGTTGAACTTGTACTGTAAACGAGGTTCTTGTAAACAGAGCCGTTCCAAACTTTGGGGTGGCTGTGTCTTTTTGATTTTAATTTCCCTAAGCTATAGGACCATAAGTGGAAGTGCCCTAGGCTCTGTTGCTTTGTTTTTTAGATGTTTCAGGAAACACCATACACTTCTCCCGAGTGGTTGTTGGCAATTTACATCCCTCCCATCAGCATAACAAGGCTCCCAGTTCTCCATGGCCTGTCCTGCCTTTCTGGATTTTACACTTTTTTCAGATGGCCCTTTTGACCGGGGGGAAGTGAGACTTCATTGTAGTGCAGATTTCCTTTGCAAGCTTGCTTGGTTGGCCAAAAAGGGCGTATGCGTTTTTTCCTGAATATATTCAGGAAAAAACGCATACGCCCTTTTTGGCCAAGTGCATCATTGTGGACGTTCTGCCTCTTTTCCTATGCTTGCAATGCAATTCCAGTCTACCTCCTGAAATCGGTTTCCTGCAATTCTGCCCCGCTTTCAAGTCCTCTTGGCAGCCTTACTTCAGTCTATTTTTGGACGATAGCTGTCATTTATAACTCTGCAGGTTTGTGAATTACAGTGCCCCTGAGCTCCTTTCTTCAACTCGCTTTCTTGTGACCTGGCCGCAACACCGCAGGATGTCTTCAGGCCCTAATCTGGTTCCGGAACGGCATGCTGAGCCTTTGGTTATTTCCTCTTCCTGGTGGGAAATGAGAGTTAAATTTGCCCGTCCAGACACCTCCAGCTAGTCTCTCATTGGTTCTCGCTATTCCTGTTCATCTTCCGCAGAAATTGCAAACTGGGCCAAACAGGAGGTTAAAGGGACTGACTCTC
This sequence comes from Delphinus delphis, assembly GCF_949987515.2. Taxonomy (NCBI): domain Eukaryota; kingdom Metazoa; phylum Chordata; class Mammalia; order Artiodactyla; family Delphinidae; genus Delphinus; species Delphinus delphis. The sequence continues at coordinate 175,354 of NW_027192943.1, read as the reverse complement.
CAAGTGGGGAGAGTGTTAGTAAAGCGTCTGGAATGTTGCACCCGAGTACCAGGGGAGGAAAACTGAGACATATTTGAACACGTCTTCCGTTCACATGGTTGATCATACTTGGGTTCCACATGCATGTTTTAGCTGAAGGAAGAATACCTAAAACCTGGGTAGTTGAAACCCGTGGAATGGGTACCATGCAATATGACTTCAAAGGGTCTTCATTTGCTCACCGAACCTCTCCAATCCTATCACTGCTGCGTTTATAACCCTGTACACATGCTTGATTCTGTTTCGGAGACATAGCAATCCATAGGTTTTAAGATACTTACTAGTCAGGTACATTCTTAGGCATTTAATATGCGGTGTTGAGTCCATTTCGTTGAGCAAGGAGTAGCTCTTGTCTATTCCATATTTGGCTTAAGGAACTTTATCTGTGCTCATTTCAATCTCTGGTTTTATGCAGCACCCCAACTCACCTTTCCCCTTAAGCAAGCATAAGTTGGTTTTCTAAATTTGAGACCCTGTTCTGTTCTGTAATTCAGTTCCTGTGTAGCCAAGTTTACATTCCGTGTATTAGTGATATCTTATGATGTTTCTTTTTCTGTGTGACTTATTTCAGTTAGAATCATCGTACCTGAATCCACTCATTATGCTGCTTAGGGCCTGATGACATAGATTTCATTGCTGAGTGATACTGCATTGTACGTAAGTACCACAAGTTCTTTATCCATTTTTCACTTTCTGCGATGTTGAACTTGTACTGTAAACGAGGTTCTTGTAAACAGAGCCGTTTGAAACTTTGGGGTGGCTGTGTCTTTTTGATTTTAAATTCCCTAAGCTATAGGACCATAAGTGGAAGTGCCCTAGGCTCTGTTGCTTTGTTTTTTAGATGTTTCAGGAAACACCATACACTGCTCCCGAGTGTTTGTTGGCAATTTACATCCCGCCCTTCAGCATAACAAGGCTCCCAGTTCTCCATGGCCTGTCCTGCCTTTCTGGATTTTACACTTTTTTCAGATGGCCCTTTTGACCGGGTGGAAGTGAGACTTCATTGTAGTGCAGATTTCCTTTGCAAGCTTGCTTGGTTGGCCAAAAAGGGCGTATGCGTTTTTTCCTGAATATATTCAGGAAAAAACACATACGCCCTTTTTGGCCAAGTGCATCATTGTGGACGTTCTGCCTCTTTTCCTATGCTTTCAATGCAATTCCAGTCTACCTCCTGAAATCGGTTTCCTGCAATTCTGCCCCGCTTTCAAGTCCTCTTGGCAGCCTTACTTCAGTCTATTTTTGGACGATAGCTGTCATTTATAACTCTGCAGGTTTGTGAATTACAGTGCCCCTGAGCTCCTTTCTTCAACTCGCTTTCTTGTGACCTGGCCGCAACACCGCAGGATGGCTTCAGGCCCTAATCTGGTTCCGGCACGGCACGCTGAGCCTTTGGTTATTTCCTCTTCCTGGTGGGAAATGAGAGTTAAATTTGCCCGTCCAGACACCTCCAGCTAGCCTCTCATTGGTTCTCGCTATTCCTGTTCATCTTCCGCAGAAATTGCAAACTGGGCCAAACAGGAGGTTAAAGGCGCTGACTTTCCAAGTGGGGAGAGTGTTAGTAAAACGTCTGGAATGTTGCACCCGAGTACCAGGGGAGGAAAACTGAGACATATTTGAACACGTCTCCCGTTCACATGGTTAATCATACTTGGGTTCCACATGCATGTTTTAGCTGAAGGAAGAATACCTAAAACCTGGTAGTTGAAACCCGTGGAATGGGTACCATGCAATATGACTTCAAAGGGTCTTCATTTGCTCACCGAACCTCTCCAATCCTATCACTGCTGCGTTTATGCCCCTGTACACATGCTTGATTCTGTTTCGGAGACATAGCAATCCATAGGTTTTAAGATACTTACTAGTCAGGTACATTCTTAGGCGTTTAATATGCGGTGTTGAGTCCATTTCGTTGAGCAAGGAGTAGCTCTTGTCTATTCCATATTTGGCTTAAGGAACTTTATCTGTGCTCATTTCAATCTCTGGTTTTATGCAGCACCCCAACTCACCTTTCCCCTTAAGCAAGCATAAGTTGGTTTTCTAAATTTGAGACCCTGTTCTGTTCTGTAATTCAGTTCCTGTGTAGCCAAGTTTACATTCCGTGTATTAGTGATATCTTATGATGTTTCTTTTTCTGTGTGACTTATTTCAGTTAGAATCATCATACCTGAATCCACTCATTGTGCTGCTAAGGGCCTGATGACACAGATTTCATTGCTGAGTGATATTGCTTTGTAAGTAAATACCACAACTTCTTTATCCATTTTTCAATTTCTGCGATGTTGAACTTGTACTGTAAACGAGGTTCTTGAAACAGAGCCGTTCCAAACTTTGGGGTGGCTGTGTCTTTTTTATTTTAAATTCCCTAAGCTATAGGACCATAAGTGGACGTGCCCTAGGCTCTGTTGCTTTGTTTTTTAGATGTTTCAGGAAACACCATACACTTCTCCCGAGTGGTTGTTGGCAATTTACATCCCGCCCATCAGCATAACAAGGCTCCCAGTTCTCCATGGCCTGTCCTGCCTTTCTGGATTTTACACTTTTTTCAGATGGCCCTTTTGACCGGGGGGAAGTGAGACTTCATTGTAGTGCAGATTTCCTTTGCAAGCTTGCTTGGTTGGCCAAAAAGGGCGTATGCGTTTTTTCCTGAATATATTCAGGAAAAAACGCATACGCCCTTTTTGGCCAAGTGCATCATTGTGGACGTTCTGCCTCTTTTCCTATGCTTTCAATGCAATTCCAGTCTACCTCCTGAAATCGGTTTCCTGCAATTCTGCCCCGCTTTCAAGTCCTCTTGGCAGCCTTACTTCAGTCTATTTTTGGACGATAGCTGTCATTTATAACTCTGCAGGTTTGTGAATTACAGTGCCCCTGAGCTCCTTTCTTCAACTTGCTTTCTTGTGACCTGGCCGCAACACCGCAGGATGGCTTCAGGCCCTAATCTGGTTCCGGCCCGGCACGCTGAACCTTTGGTTAATTCCTCTTCCTGGTGGGAAATGAGAGTTAAATTTGCCCATCCAGACACCTCCAGCTAGTCTCTCATTGGTTCTCGCTATTCCTGTTCATCTTCCGCAGAAATTGCAAACTGGGCCAAACAGGAGGTTAAAGGCACTGACTCTCCAAGTCGGGAGAGTGTTAGTAAAGCGTCTGGAATGTTGCACCCGAGTACCAGGGTACGAAAACTGAGACATATTTGAACACGTCTCCCGTTCACATGGTTGATCATACTCTGGGTTCCACATGCATGTTTTAGCTGAAGGAAGAATACCTAAAACCTGGAGAGTTGAGACCCGTGTAATGGGTACCATGCAATATGACTTCAAAGGGTCTTCATTTGCTCACCGAACCTCTCCAATCCTATCACTGCTGCGTTTATGCCCCTGTACACACGCTTGATTCTCTTTTGGAGACATAGCAATCCATAGGTTTTAAGATACTTACTAGTCAGGTACATTCTTAGGCGTTTAATATGGGGTGTTGAGTCCATTTCATTGAGCAACGAGTAGCTCTTGTCTATTCCATATTTGGCTTAAGGAACTTTATCTGTGCTCATTTCAATCTCTGGTTTTATGCAGCACGCCAACTCACCTTTCCCCTTAAGCAAGCATAAGTAGGTTTTCTAAATTTGAGACCCTGTTCTGTTTTGGAATGCAGTTCCTGTGTAGCCAAGTTTACATTCCGTGTATTAGTGATATCTTATGATGTTTCTTTTTCTGTGTGACTTATTTCAGTTAGAATCATCGTACCTGAATCCACTCATTATGCTGCTAAGGGCCTGATGACATAGATTTCATTGCTGAGTGATACTGCATTGTACGTAAGTACCTCAAGTTCTTTATCCATTTTTCACTTTCTGTGATATTGAACTTGTACGGTAAACGAGGTTCTTGTAAACGGAGGCGTCCCAAACTTTGGGGTGGCTGTGTCTTTTTGATTTTAATTTCCCTAAGCTATAGGACCATAAGTGGAAGTGCCCTCGGCTCTGTTGCTTTGTTTTTTAGATGTTTCAGGAAACACCATACACTTCTCCCAAGTGTCTGTTGGCAATTTACATCCCGCCCATCAGCATAAGAAGGCTCCCAATTCTCAATGGCCTATCCTGCCTTTCTGGATTTTACACTTTTTTCAGATGACCCTTTTGACCGGGGGGAAGTGAGACTTCATTGTATTGCAGATTTCCTTTGCAAGCTTGCTTGGTTGGCCAAAAAGGGCGTATGCGTTTTTTCCTGAATATATTCAGGAAAAAACGCATACGCCCTTTTTGGCCAAGTGCATCATTGTGGACGTTCTGCCTCTTTTCCTATGCTTTCAATGCAATTTCAGTCTACCTCCTGAAATCGGTTTCCTGCAATTCTGCCCCGCTTTCAAGTCCTCTTGGCAGCCTTACTTCAGTATATTTTTGGACGATAGCTGTCATTTATAACTCTGCAGGTTTGTGGATTACAGTGCCCCTGAGCTCCTTTCTACAACTCGCTTTCTTGTGAGCTGGCCGCAACACCGCAGGATGGCTTCAGGCCCTAATCTGGTTCCGGCACGGCACGCTGAGCCTTTGGTTAATTCCTCTTCCTGGTGGGAAATGAGAGTTAAATTTGCCCGTCCAGACACCTCCAGCTAGCCTCTCATTGGTTCTCGCTATTCCTGTTCATCTTCCACAGAAATTGCAAACTGGGCCAAACAGGAGGTTAAAGGGACTGACTCTCCAAGTCGGGAGAGTGTTAGTAAAGCGTCTGGAATGTTGCACCCAAGTACCAGGGGAGGAAAACTGAGACATATTTGAACACGTCTCCCGTTCACACGGTTTATCATACTCTGGGTTCCACATGCATGTTTTAGCTGAAGGAAGAATACCTTAAACCTGGGTAGTTGAAACCCGTGGAATGGGTACCATGCAATATGCCTTCAAAGGGTCTTCATTTGCTCACCGAACCTCTCCAATCCTATCACTGCTGCGTTTATGCCCCTGTACACATGCTTGATTCTCTTTCGGAGACATAGCAATCCATAGGTTTTAAGATACTTACTAGTCAGGTACATTCTTAGGCGTTTAATATGCGGTGTTGAGTCCATTTCGTTGAGCAAAGAGTAGCTCTTGTCTATTCCATATTTGGCTTAAGGAACTTTATCTGTGCTCATTTCAATCTCTGGTTTTATGCAGCACCCCAACTCACCTTTACCCTTAAGCAAGCATAAGTTGGTTTTCTAAATTTGAGACCCTGTTCTGTTCTGTAATTCAGTTCCTGTGTAGCCAAGTTTACATTCCGTGTATTAGTGATATCTTATGATGTTTCTTTTTCTGTGTGACTTATTTCAGTTAGAATCATCATACCTGAATCCACTCATTGTGCTGCTAAGGTCCTGATGACACAGATTTCATTGCTGAGTGATATTGCTTTGTAAGTAAATACCACAACTTTTTTATCCATTTTTCACTTTCTGCGATGTTGAACTTGTACTGTAAACGAGGTTCTTGTAAACAGAGCCGTTCAAAACTTTGGGGTGGCTGTGTCTTTTTGATTTTAAATTCCCTAAGCTATAGGACCATAAGTGGAAGTGCCCTAGGCTCTGTTGCTTTGTTTTTTAGATGTTTCAGGAAACACCATACACTTCTCCCGAGTGTTTGTTGGCAATTTACATCCCGCCCATCAGCATAACAAGGCTCCCAGTTCTGCATGGCCTGTCCTGCCTTTCTGGATTTTACACTTTTTTCAGATGGCCCTTTTGACCGGGGGGAAGTGAGACTTCATTGTAGTGCAGATTTCCTTTGCAAGCTTGCTTGGTTGGCCAAAAAGGGCGTATGCCTTTTTTCCTCAATATATTCAGGAAAAAACGCATACGCCCTTTTTGGCCAAGTGCATCATTGTGGACGTTCTGCCTCTTTTCCTATGCTTTCAATGCAATTCCAGTCTACCTCCTGAAATCGGTTTCCTGCAATTCTGCCCCGCTTTCAAGTCCTCTTGGCAGCCTTACTTCAGTCTATTTTTGGACGATAGCTGTCATTTATAACTCTGCAGGTTTGTGAATTACAGTGCCCCTGAGCTCCTTTCTTCAACTCGCTTTCTTGTGACCTGGCCGCAACACCGCAGGATGTCTTCAGGCCCTAATCTGGTTCTGGCACGGCACGCTGAGCCTTTGGTTAATTCCTCTTCCTGGTGGGAAATGAGAGTTAAATTTGCCCATCCAGACACCTCCAGCTAGTCTCTCATTGGTTCTCACTATTCCTGTTCATCTTCCACAGAAATTGCAAACTGGGCCAAACAGGAGGTTAAAGGGACTGACTCTCCAAGTGGGGAGAGTGTTAGTAAAGCGTCTGGAATGTTGCACCCGAGTACCAGGGTACGAAAACTGAGACATATTTGAACACATCTCCCGATCACATGGTTGATCATACTCTAGGTCCCACATGCATGTTTTAGCTGAAGGAAGAATACCTTAAACCTGGGTAGTTGAAACCCGTGGAATGGGTACCATGCAATATGACTTCAAAGGGTCTTCATTTGCTCACCGAACCTCTCCAATCCTATCACTGCTGCGTTTATGCCCCTGTACACATGCTTGATTCTCTTTCGGAGACATAGCAATCCATAGGTTTTAAGATACTTACTAGTCAGGTACATTCTTAGGCATTTAATATGCGGTGTTGAGTCCATTTCGTTGAGCAAGGAGTAGCTCTTGTCTATTCCATATTTGGCTTAAGGAACTTTATCTGTGCTCATTTCAATCTCTGGTTTTATGCAGCACCCCAACTCACCTTTACCCTTAAGCAAGCATAAGTTGGTTTTCTAAATTTGAGACCCTGTTCTGTTCTGTAATTCAGTTCCTGTGTAGCCAAGTTTCCATTCCGTGTATTAGTGATATCTTCTGATGTTTCTTTTTCTGTGTGACTTATTTCAGTTAGAATCATCGTACCTGAATCCACTCATTATGCTGCTACGGGCCTGATGACATAGATTTCATTGCTGAGTGATACTACATTGTACGTAAGTACCACAAGTTCTTTATCCATTTTTCACTTTCTGCGATGTTGAACTTCTACTGTAAATGAGGTTCTTGTAAACAGAGCCGTTCGAAACTTTGGGGTGGCTGTGTCTTTTTGATTTTAAATTCCCTAAGCTATAGGACCATAAGTGGAAGTGCCCTAGGCTCTGTTGCTTTGTTTTTTAGATGTTTCAGGAAACACCATACACTTCTCCCGAGTGTTTGTTGGCAATTTATATCCCGCCCTTCAGCATAACAAGGCTCCCAGGTCTCCATGGCCTGTCCTGCCTTTCTGGATTTTACACTTTTTTCAGATGGCCCTTTTGACCGGGGGGAAGTGAGACTTCATTGTAGTGCAGTTTTCCTTTGCAAGCTTGCTTGGTTGGCCAAAAAGGGCGTATGCGTTTTTTCCTGAATATATTCAGGAAAAAACGCATACGCCCTTTTTGGCCAAGTGCATCATTGTGGACGTTCTGCCTCTTTTCCTATGCTTTCAATGCAATTCCAGTCTACCTCCTGAAATCGGTTTCCTGCAATTCTGCCCCGCTTTCAAGTCCTCTTGGCAGCCTTACTTCAGTCTATTTTTGGACGATAGCTGTCATTTATAACTCTGCAGGTTTGTGAATTACAGTGCCCCTGAGCTCCTTTCTTCAACTCGCTTTCTTGTGACCTGGCCGCAACACCGCAGGATGTCTTCAGGCCCTAATCTGGTTCTGGCACGGCACGCTGAGCCTTTGGTTATTTCCTCTTCCTGGTGGGAAATGAGAGTTAAATTTGCCCGTCCAGACACCTCCACCTAGCCTCTCATTGGTTCTCGCTATTCCTGTTCATCTTCCGCAGAAATTGCAAACTGGGACAAACAGGAGGTTAAAGGCGCTGACTTTCCAAGTGGGGAGAGTGTTAGTAAAGCGTCTGGAATGTTGCACCCGAGTACCAGGGTACGAAAACTGAGACATATTTGAACACGTCTCCCGTTCACATGGTTGATCATACTTGGGTTCCACATGCATGTTTTAGCTGAAGGAAGAATACCTAAAACCTGGGTAGTTGAAACCCGTGTAATGGGTACCATGCAATATGACTTCAAAGGGTCTTCATTTGCTCACCGAACCTCTCCAATCCTATCACTGCTGCGTTTATGCCCCTGTACACATGCTTGATTCTGTTTCGGAGACATAGCAATCCATAGGTTTTAAGATACTTACTAGTCAGGTACATTCTTAGGCGTTTAATATGCGGTGTTGAGTCCATTTCGTTGAGCAAGGAGTAGCTCTTGTCTATTCCATATTTGGCTTAAGGAACTTTATCTGTGCTCATTTCAATCTCTGGTTTTATGCAGCACCCCAACTCACCTTTCCCCTTAAGCAAGCATAAGTTGGTTTTCTAAATTTGAGACCCTGTTCTGTTCTGTAATTCAGTTCCTGTGTAGCCAAGTTTACATTCCGTGTATTACTGATATCTTATGATGTTTCTTTTTCTGTGTGACTTATTTCAGTTAGAATCATCGTACCTGAATCCACTCATTATGCTGCTAAGGGCCTGATGACATAGATTTCATTGCTGAGTGATACTGCATTGTACGTAAGTACCACAAGTTCTTTATCCATTTTTCACTTTCTGCGATGTTGAACTTCTACTGTAAACGAGGTTCTTGTAAACAGAGCCGTTCGAAACTTTGGGGTGGCTGTGTCTTTTTGATTTTAAATTCCCTAAGCTATAGGACCATAAGTGGAAGTGCCCTAGGCTCTGTTGCTTTGTTTTTTAGATGTTTCAGGAAACACCATACACTTCTCCCGAGTGTTTGTTGGCAATTTACATCCCGCCCTTCAGCATAACAAGGCTCCCAGTTCTCCATGGCCTGTCCTGCCTTTCTGGATTTTACACTTTTTTCAGATGGCCCTTTTGACCGGGGGGAAGTGAGACTTCATTGTAGTGCAGATTCCCTTTGCAAGCTTGCTTGGTTGGCCAAAAAGGGCGTATGCGTTTTTTCCTGAATATATTCAGGAAAAAACGCATACGCCCTTTTTGGCCAAGTGCATCATTGTGGACGTTCTGCCTCTTTTCCTATGCTTTCAATGCAATTCCAGTCTACCTCCTGAAATCGGTTTCCTGCAATTCTGCCCCGCTTTCAAGTCCTCTTGGCAGCCTTACTTCAGTCTATTTTTGGACGATAGCTGTCATTTATAACTCTGCAGGTTTGTGAATTACAGTGCCCCTGAGCTCCTTTCTTCAACTCGCTTTCTTGTGACCTGGCCGCAACTCCGCAGGATGTCTTCAGGCCCTAATCTGGTTCTGGCACGGCACGCTGAGCCTTTGGTTAATTCCTCTTCCTGGTGGGAAATGAGAGTTAAATTTGCCCATCCAGACACCTCCAGCTAGTCTCTCATTGGTTCTCGCTATTCCTGTTCATCTTCCACAGAAATTGCAAACTGGGCCAAACAGGAGGTTAAAGGGACTGACTCTCCAAGTGGGGAGAGTGTTAGTAAAGCATCTGGAATGTTGCACCCGAGTACCAGGGTACGAAAACTGAGACATATTTGAACACGTCTCCCGATCACATGGTTGATCATACTCTAGGTCCCACATGCATGTTTTCGCTGAAGGAAGAATACCTTAAACCTGGGTAGTTGAAACCCGTGGAATGGGTACCATGCAATATGCCTTCAAAGGGTCTTCATTTGCTCACCGAACCTCTCCAATCCTATCACTGCTGCGTTTATGCCCCTGTACACATGCTTGATTCTCTTTCGGAGACATAGCAATCCATAGGTTTTAAGATATTACTAGTCAGGTACATTCTTAGGCATTTAATATGCGGTGTTGAGTCCATTTCGTTGAGCAAGGAGTAGCTCTTGTCTATTCCATATTTGGCTTAAGGAACTTTATCTGTGCTCATTTCAATCTCTGGTTTTATGCAGCACCCCGACTCACCTTTACCATTAAGCAAGCATAAGTTGGTTTTCTAAATTTGAGACCCTGTTCTGTTCTGTAATTCAGTTCCTGTGTAGCCAAGTTTACATTCCGTGTATTAGTGATATCTTATGATGTTTCTTTTTCTGTGTGACTTATTTCAGTTAGAATCATCGTACCTGAATCCACTCATTGTGCTGCTAAGGTCCTGATGACACAGATTTCATTGCTGAGTGATATTGCTTTGTAAGTAAATACCACAACTTTTTTATCCATTTTTCACTTTCTGCGATGTTGAACTTGTACTGTAAACGAGGTTCTTGTAAACAGAGCCGTTCGAAACTTTGGGGTGGCTGTGTCTTTTTGATTTTAAATTCCCTAAGCTATAGGACCATAAGTGGAAGTGCCCTAGGCTCTGTTGCTTTGTTTTTTAGATGTTTCAGGAAACACCATACACTTCTCCCGAGTGTTTGTTGACAATTTACATCCCGCCCTTCAGCATAACAAGGCTCCCAGTTCTCCATGGCCTGTCCTGCCTTTCTGGATTTTACACTTTTTTCAGATGGCCCTTTTGACCGGCGGGAAGTGAGACTTCATTGTAGTGCAGATTTCCTTTGCAAGCTTGCTTGGTTGGCCAAAAAGGGCGTATGCGTTTTTTCCTGAATATATTCAGGAAAAAACGCATACGCCCTTTTTGGCCAAGTGCATCATTGTGGACGTTCTGCCTCTTTTCCTATGCTTGCAATGCAATTCCAGTCTACCTCCTGAAATCGGTTTCCTGCAATTCTGCCCCGCTTTCAAGTCCTCTTGGCAGCCTTACTTCAGTCTATTTTTGGACGATAGCTGTCATTTATAACTCTGCAGGTTTGTGAATTACAGTGCCCCTGAGCTCCTTTCTTCAACTCGCTTTCTTGTGACCTGGCCGCAACACCGCAGGATGTCTTCAGGCCCTAATCTGGTTCCGGAACGGCATGCTGAGCCTTTGGTTATTTCCTCTTCCTGGTGGGAAATGAGAGTTAAATTTGCCCGTCCAGACACCTCCAGCTAGTCTCTCATTGGTTCTCGCTATTCCTGTTCATCTTCCGCAGAAATTGCAAACTGGGCCAAACAGGAGGTTAAAGGGACTGACTCTCCAAGTGGGGAGAGTGTTAGTAAAGCGTCTGGAATGTTGCACCCGAGTACCAGGGGAGGAAAACTGAGACATATTTGAACACGTCTTCCGTTCACATGGTTGATCATACTTGGGTTCCACATGCATGTTTTAGCTGAAGGAAGAATACCTAAAACCTGGGTAGTTGAAACCCGTGGAATGGGTACCATGCAATATGACTTCAAAGGGTCTTCATTTGCTCACCGAACCTCTCCAATCCTATCACTGCTGCGTTTATAACCCTGTACACATGCTTGATTCTGTTTCGGAGACATAGCAATCCATAGGTTTTAAGATACTTACTAGTCAGGTACATTCTTAGGCATTTAATATGCGGTGTTGAGTCCATTTCGTTGAGCAAGGAGTAGCTCTTGTCTATTCCATATTTGGCTTAAGGAACTTTATCTGTGCTCATTTCAATCTCTGGTTTTATGCAGCACCCCAACTCACCTTTCCCCTTAAGCAAGCATAAGTTGGTTTTCTAAATTTGAGACCCTGTTCTGTTCTGTAATTCAGTTCCTGTGTAGCCAAGTTTACATTCCGTGTATTAGTGATATCTTATGATGTTTCTTTTTCTGTGTGACTTATTTCAGTTAGAATCATCGTACCTGAATCCACTCATTATGCTGCTTAGGGCCTGATGACATAGATTTCATTGCTGAGTGATACTGCATTGTACGTAAGTACCACAAGTTCTTTATCCATTTTTCACTTTCTGCGATGTTGAACTTGTACTGTAAACGAGGTTCTTGTAAACAGAGCCGTTTGAAACTTTGGGGTGGCTGTGTCTTTTTGATTTTAAATTCCCTAAGCTATAGGACCATAAGTGGAAGTGCCCTAGGCTCTGTTGCTTTGTTTTTTAGATGTTTCAGGAAACACCATACACTGCTCCCGAGTGTTTGTTGGCAATTTACATCCCGCCCTTCAGCATAACAAGGCTCCCAGTTCTCCATGGCCTGTCCTGCCTTTCTGGATTTTACACTTTTTTCAGATGGCCCTTTTGACCGGGTGGAAGTGAGACTTCATTGTAGTGCAGATTTCCTTTGCAAGCTTGCTTGGTTGGCCAAAAAGGGCGTATGCGTTTTTTCCTGAATATATTCAGGAAAAAACACATACGCCCTTTTTGGCCAAGTGCATCATTGTGGACGTTCTGCCTCTTTTCCTATGCTTTCAATGCAATTCCAGTCTACCTCCTGAAATCGGTTTCCTGCAATTCTGCCCCGCTTTCAAGTCCTCTTGGCAGCCTTACTTCAGTCTATTTTTGGACGATAGCTGTCATTTATAACTCTGCAGGTTTGTGAATTACAGTGCCCCTGAGCTCCTTTCTTCAACTCGCTTTCTTGTGACCTGGCCGCAACACCGCAGGATGGCTTCAGGCCCTAATCTGGTTCCGGCACGGCACGCTGAGCCTTTGGTTATTTCCTCTTCCTGGTGGGAAATGAGAGTTAAATTTGCCCGTCCAGACACCTCCAGCTAGCCTCTCATTGGTTCTCGCTATTCCTGTTCATCTTCCGCAGAAATTGCAAACTGGGCCAAACAGGAGGTTAAAGGCGCTGACTTTCCAAGTGGGGAGAGTGTTAGTAAAACGTCTGGAATGTTGCACCCGAGTACCAGGGGAGGAAAACTGAGACATATTTGAACACGTCTCCCGTTCACATGGTTAATCATACTTGGGTTCCACATGCATGTTTTAGCTGAAGGAAGAATACCTAAAACCTGGTAGTTGAAACCCGTGGAATGGGTACCATGCAATATGACTTCAAAGGGTCTTCATTTGCTCACCGAACCTCTCCAATCCTATCACTGCTGCGTTTATGCCCCTGTACACATGCTTGATTCTGTTTCGGAGACATAGCAATCCATAGGTTTTAAGATACTTACTAGTCAGGTACATTCTTAGGCGTTTAATATGCGGTGTTGAGTCCATTTCGTTGAGCAAGGAGTAGCTCTTGTCTATTCCATATTTGGCTTAAGGAACTTTATCTGTGCTCATTTCAATCTCTGGTTTTATGCAGCACCCCAACTCACCTTTCCCCTTAAGCAAGCATAAGTTGGTTTTCTAAATTTGAGACCCTGTTCTGTTCTGTAATTCAGTTCCTGTGTAGCCAAGTTTACATTCCGTGTATTAGTGATATCTTATGATGTTTCTTTTTCTGTGTGACTTATTTCAGTTAGAATCATCATACCTGAATCCACTCATTGTGCTGCTAAGGGCCTGATGACACAGATTTCATTGCTGAGTGATATTGCTTTGTAAGTAAATACCACAACTTCTTTATCCATTTTTCAATTTCTGCGATGTTGAACTTGTACTGTAAACGAGGTTCTTGAAACAGAGCCGTTCCAAACTTTGGGGTGGCTGTGTCTTTTTTATTTTAAATTCCCTAAGCTATAGGACCATAAGTGGACGTGCCCTAGGCTCTGTTGCTTTGTTTTTTAGATGTTTCAGGAAACACCATACACTTCTCCCGAGTGGTTGTTGGCAATTTACATCCCGCCCATCAGCATAACAAGGCTCCCAGTTCTCCATGGCCTGTCCTGCCTTTCTGGATTTTACACTTTTTTCAGATGGCCCTTTTGACCGGGGGGAAGTGAGACTTCATTGTAGTGCAGATTTCCTTTGCAAGCTTGCTTGGTTGGCCAAAAAGGGCGTATGCGTTTTTTCCTGAATATATTCAGGAAAAAACGCATACGCCCTTTTTGGCCAAGTGCATCATTGTGGACGTTCTGCCTCTTTTCCTATGCTTTCAATGCAATTCCAGTCTACCTCCTGAAATCGGTTTCCTGCAATTCTGCCCCGCTTTCAAGTCCTCTTGGCAGCCTTACTTCAGTCTATTTTTGGACGATAGCTGTCATTTATAACTCTGCAGGTTTGTGAATTACAGTGCCCCTGAGCTCCTTTCTTCAACTTGCTTTCTTGTGACCTGGCCGCAACACCGCAGGATGGCTTCAGGCCCTAATCTGGTTCCGGCCCGGCACGCTGAACCTTTGGTTAATTCCTCTTCCTGGTGGGAAATGAGAGTTAAATTTGCCCATCCAGACACCTCCAGCTAGTCTCTCATTGGTTCTCGCTATTCCTGTTCATCTTCCGCAGAAATTGCAAACTGGGCCAAACAGGAGGTTAAAGGCACTGACTCTCCAAGTCGGGAGAGTGTTAGTAAAGCGTCTGGAATGTTGCACCCGAGTACCAGGGTACGAAAACTGAGACATATTTGAACACGTCTCCCGTTCACATGGTTGATCATACTCTGGGTTCCACATGCATGTTTTAGCTGAAGGAAGAATACCTAAAACCTGGAGAGTTGAGACCCGTGTAATGGGTACCATGCAATATGACTTCAAAGGGTCTTCATTTGCTCACCGAACCTCTCCAATCCTATCACTGCTGCGTTTATGCCCCTGTACACACGCTTGATTCTCTTTTGGAGACATAGCAATCCATAGGTTTTAAGATACTTACTAGTCAGGTACATTCTTAGGCGTTTAATATGGGGTGTTGAGTCCATTTCATTGAGCAAGGAGTAGCTCTTGTCTATTCCATATTTGGCTTAAGGAACTTTATCTGTGCTCATTTCAATCTCTGGTTTTATGCAGCACGCCAACTCACCTTTCCCCTTAAGCAAGCATAAGTAGGTTTTCTAAATTTGAGACCCTGTTCTGTTTTGGAATGCAGTTCCTGTGTAGCCAAGTTTACATTCCGTGTATTAGTGATATCTTATGATGTTTCTTTTTCTGTGTGACTTATTTCAGTTAGAATCATCGTACCTGAATCCACTCATTATGCTGCTAAGGGCCTGATGACATAGATTTCATTGCTGAGTGATACTGCATTGTACGTAAGTACCTCAAGTTCTTTATCCATTTTTCACTTTCTGTGATATTGAACTTGTACGGTAAACGAGGTTCTTGTAAACGGAGGCGTCCCAAACTTTGGGGTGGCTGTGTCTTTTTGATTTTAATTTCCCTAAGCTATAGGACCATAAGTGGAAGTGCCCTCGGCTCTGTTGCTTTGTTTTTTAGATGTTTCAGGAAACACCATACACTTCTCCCAAGTGTCTGTTGGCAATTTACATCCCGCCCATCAGCATAAGAAGGCTCCCAATTCTCAATGGCCTATCCTGCCTTTCTGGATTTTACACTTTTTTCAGATGACCCTTTTGACCGGGGGGAAGTGAGACTTCATTGTATTGCAGATTTCCTTTGCAAGCTTGCTTGGTTGGCCAAAAAGGGCGTATGCGTTTTTTCCTGAATATATTCAGGAAAAAACGCATACGCCCTTTTTGGCCAAGTGCATCATTGTGGACGTTCTGCCTCTTTTCCTATGCTTTCAATGCAATTTCAGTCTACCTCCTGAAATCGGTTTCCTGCAATTCTGCCCCGCTTTCAAGTCCTCTTGGCAGCCTTACTTCAGTATATTTTTGGACGATAGCTGTCATTTATAACTCTGCAGGTTTGTGGATTACAGTGCCCCTGAGCTCCTTTCTACAACTCGCTTTCTTGTGAGCTGGCCGCAACACCGCAGGATGGCTTCAGGCCCTAATCTGGTTCCGGCACGGCACGCTGAGCCTTTGGTTAATTCCTCTTCCTGGTGGGAAATGAGAGTTAAATTTGCCCGTCCAGACACCTCCAGCTAGCCTCTCATTGGTTCTCGCTATTCCTGTTCATCTTCCGCAGAAATTGCAAACTGGGCCAAACAGGAGGTTAAAGGGACTGACTCTCCAAGTCGGGAGAGTGTTAGTAAAGCGTCTGGAATGTTGCACCCAAGTACCAGGGGAGGAAAACTGAGACATATTTGAACACGTCTCCCGTTCACACGGTTTATCATACTCTGGGTTCCACATGCATGTTTTAGCTGAAGGAAGAATACCTTAAACCTGGGTAGTTGAAACCCGTGGAATGGGTACCATGCAATATGCCTTCAAAGGGTCTTCATTTGCTCACCGAACCTCTCCAATCCTATCACTGCTGCGTTTATGCCCCTGTACACATGCTTGATTCTCTTTCGGAGACATAGCAATCCATAGGTTTTAAGATACTTACTAGTCAGGTACATTCTTAGGCGTTTAATATGCGGTGTTGAGTCCATTTCGTTGAGCAAAGAGTAGCTCTTGTCTATTCCATATTTGGCTTAAGGAACTTTATCTGTGCTCATTTCAATCTCTGGTTTTATGCAGCACCCCAACTCACCTTTACCCTTAAGCAAGCATAAGTTGGTTTTCTAAATTTGAGACCCTGTTCTGTTCTGTAATTCAGTTCCTGTGTAGCCAAGTTTCCATTCCGTGTATTAGTGATATCTTATGATGTTTCTTTTTCTGTGTGACTTATTTCAGTTAGAATCATCATACCTGAATCCACTCATTGTGCTGCTAAGGTCCTGATGACACAGATTTCATTGCTGAGTGATATTGCTTTGTAAGTAAATACCACAACTTTTTTATCCATTTTTCACTTTCTGCGATGTTGAACTTGTACTGTAAACGAGGTTCTTGTAAACAGAGCCGTTCAAAACTTTGGGGTGGCTGTGTCTTTTTGATTTTAAATTCCCTAAGCTATAGGACCATAAGTGGAAGTGCCCTAGGCTCTGTTGCTTTGTTTTTTAGATGTTTCAGGAAACACCATACACTTCTCCCGAGTGTTTGTTGGCAATTTACATCCCGCCCATCAGCATAACAAGGCTCCCAGTTCTGCATGGCCTGTCCTGCCTTTCTGGATTTTACACTTTTTTCAGATGGCCCTTTTGACCGGGGGGAAGTGAGACTTCATTGTAGTGCAGATTTCCTTTGCAAGCTTGCTTGGTTGGCCAAAAAGGGCGTATGCCTTTTTTCCTCAATATATTCAGGAAAAAACGCATACGCCCTTTTTGGCCAAGTGCATCATTGTGGACGTTCTGCCTCTTTTCCTATGCTTTCAATGCAATTCCAGTCTACCTCCTGAAATCGGTTTCCTGCAATTCTGCCCCGCTTTCAAGTCCTCTTGGCAGCCTTACTTCAGTCTATTTTTGGACGATAGCTGTCATTTATAACTCTGCAGGTTTGTGAATTACAGTGCCCCTGAGCTCCTTTCTTCAACTCGCTTTCTTGTGACCTGGCCGCAACACCGCAGGATGTCTTCAGGCCCTAATCTGGTTCTGGCACGGCACGCTGAGCCTTTGGTTAATTCCTCTTCCTGGTGGGAAATGAGAGTTAAATTTGCCCATCCAGACACCTCCAGCTAGTCTCTCATTGGTTCTCACTATTCCTGTTCATCTTCCACAGAAATTGCAAACTGGGCCAAACAGGAGGTTAAAGGGACTGACTCTCCAAGTGGGGAGAGTGTTAGTAAAGCGTCTGGAATGTTGCACCCGAGTACCAGGGTACGAAAACTGAGACATATTTGAACACATCTCCCGATCACATGGTTGATCATACTCTAGGTCCCACATGCATGTTTTAGCTGAAGGAAGAATACCTTAAACCTGGGTAGTTGAAACCCGTGGAATGGGTACCATGCAATATGACTTCAAAGGGTCTTCATTTGCTCACCGAACCTCTCCAATCCTATCACTGCTGCGTTTATGCCCCTGTACACATGCTTGATTCTCTTTCGGAGACATAGCAATCCATAGGTTTTAAGATACTTACTAGTCAGGTACATTCTTAGGCATTTAATATGCGGTGTTGAGTCCATTTCGTTGAGCAAGGAGTAGCTCTTGTCTATTCCATATTTGGCTTAAGGAACTTTATCTGTGCTCATTTCAATCTCTGGTTTTATGCAGCACCCCAACTCACCTTTACCCTTAAGCAAGCATAAGTTGGTTTTCTAAATTTGAGACCCTGTTCTGTTCTGTAATTCAGTTCCTGTGTAGCCAAGTTTCCATTCCGTGTATTAGTGATATCTTCTGATGTTTCTTTTTCTGTGTGACTTATTTCAGTTAGAATCATCGTACCTGAATCCACTCATTATGCTGCTACGGGCCTGATGACATAGATTTCATTGCTGAGTGATACTACATTGTACGTAAGTACCACAAGTTCTTTATCCATTTTTCACTTTCTGCGATGTTGAACTTCTACTGTAAATGAGGTTCTTGTAAACAGAGCCGTTCGAAACTTTGGGGTGGCTGTGTCTTTTTGATTTTAAATTCCCTAACCTATAGGACCATAAGTGGAAGTGCCCTAGGCTCTGTTGCTTTGTTTTTTAGATGTTTCAGGAAACACCATACACTTCTCCCGAGTGTTTGTTGGCAATTTATATCCCGCCCTTCAGCATAACAAGGCTCCCAGGTCTCCATGGCCTGTCCTGCCTTTCTGGATTTTACACTTTTTTCAGATGGCCCTTTTGACCGGGGGGAAGTGAGACTTCATTGTAGTGCAGTTTTCCTTTGCAAGCTTGCTTGGTTGGCCAAAAAGGGCGTATGCGTTTTTTCCTGAATATATTCAGGAAAAAACGCATACGCCCTTTTTGGCCAAGTGCATCATTGTGGACGTTCTGCCTCTTTTCCTATGCTTTCAATGCAATTCCAGTCTACCTCCTGAAATCGGTTTCCTGCAATTCTGCCCCGCTTTCAAGTCCTCTTGGCAGCCTTACTTCAGTCTATTTTTGGACGATAGCTGTCATTTATAACTCTGCAGGTTTGTGAATTACAGTGCCCCTGAGCTCCTTTCTTCAACTCGCTTTCTTGTGACCTGGCCGCAACACCGCAGGATGTCTTCAGGCCCTAATCTGGTTCTGGCACGGCACGCTGAGCCTTTGGTTATTTCCTCTTCCTGGTGGGAAATGAGAGTTAAATTTGCCCGTCCAGACACCTCCACCTAGCCTCTCATTGGTTCTCGCTATTCCTGTTCATCTTCCGCAGAAATTGCAAACTGGGACAAACAGGAGGTTAATGGCGCTGACTTTCCAAGTGGGGAGAGTGTTAGTAAAGCGTCTGGAATGTTGCACCCGAGTACCAGGGTACGAAAACTGAGACATATTTGAACACGTCTCCCGTTCACATGGTTGATCATACTTGGGTTCCACATGCATGTTTTAGCTGAAGGAAGAATACCTAAAACCTGGGTAGTTGAAACCCGTGTAATGGGTACCATGCAATATGACTTCAAAGGGTCTTCATTTGCTCACCGAACCTCTCCAATCCTATCACTGCTGCGTTTATGCCCCTGTACACATGCTTGATTCTGTTTCGGAGACATAGCAATCCATAGGTTTTAAGATACTTACTAGTCAGGTACATTCTTAGGCGTTTAATATGCGGTGTTGAGTCCATTTCGTTGAGCAAGGAGTAGCTCTTGTCTATTCCATATTTGGCTTAAGGAACTTTATCTGTGCTCATTTCAATCTCTGGTTTTATGCAGCACCCCAACTCACCTTTCCCCTTAAGCAAGCATAAGTTGGTTTTCTAAATTTGAGACCCTGTTCTGTTCTGTAATTCAGTTCCTGTGTAGCCAAGTTTACATTCCGTGTATTACTGATATCTTATGATGTTTCTTTTTCTGTGTGACTTATTTCAGTTAGAATCATCGTACCTGAATCCACTCATTATGCTGCTAAGGGCCTGATGACATAGATTTCATTGCTGAGTGATACTGCATTGTACGTAAGTACCACAAGTTCTTTATCCATTTTTCACTTTCTGCGATGTTGAACTTCTACTGTAAACGAGGTTCTTGTAAACAGAGCCGTTCGAAACTTTGGGGTGGCTGTGTCTTTTTGATTTTAAATTCCCTAAGCTATAGGACCATAAGTGGAAGTGCCCTAGGCTCTGTTGCTTTGTTTTTTAGATGTTTCAGGAAACACCATACACTTCTCCCGAGTGTTTGTTGGCAATTTACATCCCGCCCTTCAGCATAACAAGGCTCCCAGTTCTCCATGGCCTGTCCTGCCTTTCTGGATTTTACACTTTTTTCAGATGGCCCTTTTGACCGGGGGGAAGTGAGACTTCATTGTAGTGCAGATTCCCTTTGCAAGCTTGCTTGGTTGGCCAAAAAGGGCGTATGCGTTTTTTCCTGAATATATTCAGGAAAAAACGCATACGCCCTTTTTGGCCAAGTGCATCATTGTGGACGTTCTGCCTCTTTTCCTATGCTTTCAATGCAATTCCAGTCTACCTCCTGAAATCGGTTTCCTGCAATTCTGCCCCGCTTTCAAGTCCTCTTGGCAGCCTTACTTCAGTCTATTTTTGGACGATAGCTGTCATTTATAACTCTGCAGGTTTGTGAATTACAGTGCCCCTGAGCTCCTTTCTTCAACTCGCTTTCTTGTGACCTGGCCGCAACTCCGCAGGATGTCTTCAGGCCCTAATCTGGTTCTGGCACGGCACGCTGAGCCTTTGGTTAATTCCTCTTCCTGGTGGGAAATGAGAGTTAAATTTGCCCATCCAGACACCTCCAGCTAGTCTCTCATTGGTTCTCGCTATTCCTGTTCATCTTCCACAGAAATTGCAAACTGGGCCAAACAGGAGGTTAAAGGGACTGACTCTCCAAGTGGGGAGAGTGTTAGTAAAGCATCTGGAATGTTGCACCCGAGTACCAGGGTACGAAAACTGAGACATATTTGAACACGTCTCCCGATCACATGGTTGATCATACTCTAGGTCCCACATGCATGTTTTCGCTGAAGGAAGAATACCTTAAACCTGGGTAGTTGAAACCCGTGGAATGGGTACCATGCCATATGCCTTCAAAGGGTCTTCATTTGCTCACCGAACCTCTCCAATCCTATCACTGCTGCGTTTATGCCCCTGTACACATGCTTGATTCTCTTTCGGAGACATAGCAATCCATAGGTTTTAAGATATTACTAGTCAGGTACATTCTTAGGCATTTAATATGCGGTGTTGAGTCCATTTCGTTGAGCAAGGAGTAGCTCTTGTCTATTCCATATTTGGCTTAAGGAACTTTATCTGTGCTCATTTCAATCTCTGGTTTTATGCAGCACCCCAACTCACCTTTACCATTAAGCAAGCATAAGTTGGTTTTCTAAATTTGAGACCCTGTTCTGTTCTGTAATTCAGTTCCTGTGTAGCCAAGTTTACATTCCGTGTATTAGTGATATCTTATGATGTTTCTTTTTCTGTGTGACTTATTTCAGTTAGAATCATCGTACCTGAATCCACTCATTGTGCTGCTAAGGTCCTGATGACACAGATTTCATTGCTGAGTGATATTGCTTTGTAAGTAAATACCACAACTTTTTTATCCATTTTTCACTTTCTGCGATGTTGAACTTGTACTGTAAACGAGGTTCTTGTAAACAGAGCCGTTCGAAACTTTGGGGTGGCTGTGTCTTTTTGATTTTAAATTCCCTAAGCTATAGGACCATAAGTGGAAGTGCCCTAGGCTCTGTTGCTTTGTTTTTTAGATGTTTCAGGAAACACCATACACTTCTCCCGAGTGTTTGTTGACAATTTACATCCCGCCCTTCAGCATAACAAGGCTCCCAGTTCTCCATGGCCTGTCCTGCCTTTCTGGATTTTACACTTTTTTCAGATGGCCCTTTTGACCGGCGGGAAGTGAGACTTCATTGTAGTGCAGATTTCCTTTGCAAGCTTGCTTGGTTGGCCAAAAAGGGCGTATGCGTTTTTTCCTGAATATATTCAGGAAAAAACGCATACGCCCTTTTTGGCCAAGTGCATCATTGTGGACGTTCTGCCTCTTTTCCTATGCTTGCAATGCAATTCCAGTCTACCTCCTGAAATCGGTTTCCTGCAATTCTGCCCCGCTTTCAAGTCCTCTTGGCAGCCTTACTTCAGTCTATTTTTGGACGATAGCTGTCATTTATAACTCTGCAGGTTTGTGAATTACAGTGCCCCTGAGCTCCTTTCTTCAACTCGCTTTCTTTTGAGCTGGCCGCAACACCGCAGGATGGCTTCAGGCCCTAATCTGGTTCCGGCACGGCACGCTGAGCCTTTGGTTATTTCCTCTTCCTGGTGGGAAATGAGAGTTAAATTTGCCCGTCCAGACACCTCCAGCTAGCCTCTCATTGGTTCTCGCTATTCCTGTTCATCTTCCGCAGAAATTGCAAACTGGGACAAACAGGAGGTTAAAGGCGCTGACTTTCCAAGTGGGGAGAGTGTTAGTAAAGCGTCTGGAATGTTGCACCCGAGTACCAGGGGAGGAAAACTGAGACATATTTGAACACGTCTCCCGTTCACATGGTTGATCATACTTGGGTTCCACATGCATGTTTTAGCTGAAGGAAGAATACCTAAAACCTGGGTAGTTGAAACCCGTGGAATGGGTACCATGCAATATGACTTCAAAGGGTCTTCATTTGCTCACCGAACCTCTCCAATCCTATCACTGCTGCGTTTATGCCCCTGTACACATGCTTGATTCTGTTTCGGAGACATAGCAATCCATAGGTTTTAAGATACTTACTAGTCAGGTACATTCTTAGGCGTTTAATATGCGGTGTTGAGTCCATTTCGTTGAGCAAGGAGTAGCTCTTGTCTATTCCATATTTGGCTTAAGGAACTTTATCTGTGCTCATTTCAATCTCTGGTTTTATGCAGCACCCCAACTCACCTTTCCCCTTAAGCAAGCATAAGTTGGTTTTCTAAATTTGAGACCCTGTTCTGTTCTGTAATTCAGTTCCTGTGTAGCCAAGTTTACATTCCGTGTATTAGTGATATCTTATGATGTTTCTTTTTCTGTGTGACTTATTTCAGTTAGAATCATCATACCTGAATCCACTCATTGTGCTGCTAAGGGCCTGATGACACAGATTTCATTGCTGAGTGATATTGCTTTGTAAGTAAATACCACAACTTCTTTATCCATTTTTCAATTTCTGCGATGTTGAACTTGTACTGTAAACGAGGTTCTTGTAAACAGAGCCGTTCCAAACTTTGGGGTGGCTGTGTCTTTTTGATTTTAAATTCCCTAAGCTATAGGACCATAAGTGGAAGTGCCCTAGGCTCTGTTGCTTTGTTTTTTAGATGTTTCAGGAAACACCATACACTTCTCCCGAGTGGTTGTTGGCAATTTACATCCCGCCCATCAGCATAACAAGGCTCCCAGTTCTCCATGGCCTGTCCTGCCTTTCTGGATTTTACACTTTTTTCAGATGGCCCTTTTGACCGGGGGGAAGTGAGACTTCATTGTAGTGCAGATTTCCTTTGCAAGCTTGCTTGGTTGGCCAAAAAGGGCGTATGCGTTTTTTCCTGAATATATTCAGGAAAAAACGCATACGCCCTTTTTGGCCAAGTGCATCATTGTGGACGTTCTGCCTCTTTTCCTATGCTTGCAATGCAATTCCAGTCTACCTCCTGAAATCGGTTTCCTGCAATTCTGCCCCGCTTTCAAGTCCTCTTGGCAGCCTTACTTCAGTCTATTTTTGGACGATAGCTGTCATTTATAACTCTGCAGGTTTGTGAATTACAGTGCCCCTGAGCTCCTTTCTTCAACTCGCTTTCTTTTGAGCTGGCCGCAACACCGCAGGATGGCTTCAGGCCCTAATCTGGTTCCGGCACGGCACGCTGAGCCTTTGGTTAATTCCTCTTCCTGGTGGGAAATGAGAGTTAAATTTGCCCATCCAGACACCTCCAGCTAGTCTCTCATTGGTTCTCGCTATTCCTGTTCATCTTCCACAGAAATTGCAAACTGGGCCAAACAGGAGGTTAAAGGGACTGACTCTCCAAGTGGGGAGAGTGTTAGTAAAGCGTCTGGAATGTTGCACCCGAGTACCAGGGTACGAAAACTGAGACATATTTGAACACGTCTCCCGATCACATGGTTGATCATACTCTAGGTTCCACATGCATGTTTTAGCTGAAGGAAGAATACCTTAAACCTGGGTAGTTGAAACCCGTGGAATGGGTACCATGCAATATGACTTCAAAGGGTCTTCATTTGCTCACCGAACCTCTCCAATCCTATCACTGCTGCGTTTATGCCCCTGTACACATGCTTGATTCTGTTTCGGAGACATAGCAATCCATAGGTTTTAAGATACTTACTAGTCAGGTACATTCTTAGGCGTTTAATATGCGGTGTTGAGTCCATTTCGTTGAGCAAGGAGTAGCTCTTGTCTATTCCATATTTGGCTTAAGGAACTTTATCTGTGCTCATTTCAATCTCTGGTTTTATGCAGCACCCCAACTCACCTTTCCCCTTAAGCAAGCATAAGTTGGTTTTCTAAATTTGAGACCCTGTTCTGTTCTGTAATTCAGTTCCTGTGTAGCCAAGTTTACATTCCGTGTATTAGTGATATCTTATGATGTTTCTTTTTCTGTGTGACTTATTTCAGTTAGAATCATCATACCTGAATCCACTCATTGTGCTGCTAAGGGCCTGATGACACAGATTTCATTGCTGAGTGATATTGCTTTGTAAGTAAATACCACAACTTCTTTATCCATTTTTCAATTTCTGCGATGTTGAACTTGTACTGTAAACGAGGTTCTTGTAAACAGAGCCGTTCCAAACTTTGGGGTGGCTGTGTCTTTTTGATTTTAAATTCCCTAAGCTATAGGACCATAAGTGGAAGTGCCCTAGGCTCTGTTGCTTTGTTTTTTAGATGTTTCAGGAAACACCATACACTTCTCCCGAGTGGTTGTTGGCAATTTACATCCCGCCCATCAGCATAACAAGGCTCCCAGTTCTCCATGGCCTGTCCTGCCTTTCTGGATTTTACACTTTTTTCAGATGGCCCTTTTGACCGGGGGGAAGTGAGACTTCATTGTAGTGCAGATTTCCTTTGCAAGCTTGCTTGGTTGGCCAAAAAGGGCGTATGCGTTTTTTCCTGAATATATTCAGGAAAAAACGCATACGCCCTTTTTGGCCAAGTGCATCATTGTGGACGTTCTGCCTCTTTTCCTATGCTTGCAATGCAATTCCAGTCTACCTCCTGAAATCGGTTTCCTGCAATTCTGCCCCGCTTTCAAGTCCTCTTGGCAGCCTTACTTCAGTCTATTTTTGGACGATAGCTGTCATTTATAACTCTGCAGGTTTGTGAATTACAGTGCCCCTGAGCTCCTTTCTTCAACTCGCTTTCTTTTGAGCTGGCCGCAACACCGCAGGATGGCTTCAGGCCCTAATCTGGTTCCGGCACGGCACGCTGAGCCTTTGGTTAATTCCTCTTCCTGGTGGGAAATGAGAGTTAAATTTGCCCATCCAGACACCTCCAGCTAGTCTCTCATTGGTTCTCGCTATTCCTGTTCATCTTCCACAGAAATTGCAAACTGGGCCAAACAGGAGGTTAAAGGGACTGACTCTCCAAGTGGGGAGAGTGTTAGTAAAGCGTCTGGAATGTTGCACCCGAGTACCAGGGTACGAAAACTGAGACATATTTGAACACGTCTCCCGATCACATGGTTGATCATACTCTAGGTTCCACATGCATGTTTTAGCTGAAGGAAGAATACCTTAAACCTGGGTAGTTGAAACCCGTGGAATGGGTACCATGCAATATGACTTCAAAGGGTCTTCATTTGCTCACCGAACCTCTCCAATCCTATCACTGCTGCGTTTATGCCCCTGTACACATGCTTGATTCTCTTTCGGAGACATAGCAATCCATAGGTTTTAAGATACTTACTAGTCAGGTACATTCTTAGGCATTTAATATGCGGTGTTGAGTCCATTTCGTTGAGCAAGGAGTAGCTCTTGTCTATTCCATATTTGGCTTAAGGAACTTTATCTGTGCTCATTTCAATCTCTGGTTTTATGCAGCACCCCAACTCACCTTTCCCCTTAAGCAAGCATAAGTTGGTTTTCTAAATTTGAGACCCTGTTCTGTTCTGTAATTCAGTTCCTGTGTAGCCAAGTTTCCATTCCGTGTATTACTGATATCTTATGATGTTTCTTTTTCTGTGTGACTTATTTCAGTTAGAATCATCGTACCTGAATCCACTCATTATGCTGCTACGGGTCTGATGACATAGATTTCATTGCTGAGTGATACTGCATTGTACGTAAGTACCACAAGTTCTTTATCCATTTTTCACTTTCTGCGATGTTGAACTTCTACTGTAAACGAGGTTCTTGTAAACAGAGCTGTTCGAAACTTTGGGGTGGCTGTGTCTTTTTGATTTTAAATTCCCTAAGCTATAGGACCATAAGTGGAAGTGCCCTAGGCTCTGTTGCTTTGTTTTTTAGATGTTTCAGGAAACACCATACACTTCTCCCGAGTGTTTGTTGGCAATTTACATCCCGCCCTTCAGCATAACAAGGCTCCCAGTTCTCCATGGCCTGTCCTGCCTTTCTGGATTTTACACTTTTTTCAGATGGCCCTTTTGACCGGGGGGAAGTGAGACTTCATTGTAGTGCAGATTTCCTTTGCAAGCTTGCTTGGTTGGCCAAAAAGGGCGTATGCGTTTTTTCCTGAATATATTCAGGAAAAAACGCATACGCCCTTTTTGGCCAAGTGCATCATTGTGGACGTTCTGCCTCTTTTCCTATGCTTTCAATGCAATTCCAGTCTACCTCCTGAAATCGGTTTCCTGCAATTCTGCCCCGCTTTCAAGTCCTCTTGGCAGCCTTACTTCAGTCTATTTTTGGACAATAGCTGTCATTTATAACTCTGCAGGTTTGTGAATTACAGTGCCCCTGAGCTCCTTTCTTCAACTCGCTTTCTTTTGAGCTGGCCGCAACACCGCAGGATGGCTTCAGGCCCTAATCTGGTTCCGGCACGGCACGCTTAGCCTTTGGTTATTTCCTCTTCCTGGTGGGAAATGAGAGTTAAATTTGCCCGTCCAGACACCTCCAGCTAGCCTCTCATTGGTTCTCGCTATTCCTGTTCATCTTCCGCAGAAATTGCAAACTGGGACAAACAGGAGGTTAAAGGCGCTGACTCTCCAAGTGGGGAGAGTGTTAGTAAAGCGTCTGGAATGTTGCACCCGAGTACCAGGGGAGGAAAACTGAGACATATTTGAACACGTCTCCCGTTCACATGGTTGATCATACTTGGGTTCCACATGCATGTTTTAGCTGAAGGAAGAATACCTAAAACCTGGGTAGTTGAAACCCGTGGAATGGGTACCATGCAATATGACTTCAAAGGGTCTTCATTTGCTCACCGAACCTCTCCAATCCTATCACTGCTGCGTTTATGCCCCTGTACACATGCTTGATTCTCTTTCGGAGACATAGCAATCCATAGGTTTTAAGATACTTACTAGTCAGGTACATTCTTAGGCGTTTAATATGCGGTGTTGAGTCCATTTCGTTGAGCAAGGAGTAGCTCTTGTCTATTCCATATTTGGCTTAAGGAACTTTATCTGTGCTCATTTCAATCTCTGGTTTTATGCAGCACCCCAACTCACCTTTCCCCTTAAGCAAGCATAAGTTGGTTTTCTAAATTTGAGACCCTGTTCTGTTCTGTAATTCAGTTCCTGTGTAGCCAAGTTTACATTCCGTGTATTACTGATATCTTATGATGTTTCTTTTTCTGTGTGACTTATTTCAGTTAGAATCATCATACCTGAATCCACTCATTGTGCTGCTAAGGGCCTGATGACACAGATTTCATTGCTGAGTGATATTGCTTTGTAAGTAAATACCACAACTTCTTTATCCATTTTTCAATTTCTGCGATGTTGAACTTGTACTGTAAACGAGGTTCTTGTAAACAGAGCCGTTCCAAACTTTGGGGTGGCTGTGTCTTTTTGATTTTAAATTCCCTAAGCTATAGGACCATAAGTGGAAGTGCCCTAGGCTCTGTTGCTTTGTTTTTTAGATGTTTCAGGAAACACCATACACTTCTCCCGAGTGGTTGTTGGCAATTTACATCCCGCCCATCAGCATAACAAGGCTCCCAGTTCTCCATGGCCTGTCCTGCCTTTCTGGATTTTACACTTTTTTCAGATGGCCCTTTTGACCGGGGGGAAGTGAGACTTCATTGTAGTGCAGATTTCCTTTGCAAGCTTGCTTGGTTGGCCAAAAAGGGCGTATGCGTTTTTTCCTGAATATATTCAGGAAAAAACGCATACGCCCTTTTTGGCCAAGTGCATCATTGTGGACATTCTGCCTCTTTTCCTATGCTTGCAATGCAATTCCAGTCTACCTCCTGAAATCGGTTTCCTGCAATTCTGCCCCGCTTTCAAGTCCTCTTGGCAGCCTTACTTCAGTCTATTTTTGGACGATAGCTGTCATTTATAACTCTGCAGGTTTGTGAATTACAGTGCCCCTGAGCTCCTTTCTTCAACTCGCTTTCTTGTGACCTGGCCGCAACACCGCAGGATGTCTTCAGGCCCTAATTTGGTTCTGGCACGGCACGCTGAGCCTTTGGTTAATTCCTCTTCCTGGTGGGAAATGAGAATTAAATTTGCCCATCCAGACACCTCCAGCTAGTCTCTCATTGGTTCTCGCTATTCCTGTTCATCTTCCACAGAAATTGCAAACTGGGCCAAACAGGAGGTTAAAGGGACTGACTCTCCAAGTGGGGAGAGTGTTAGTAAAGCGTCTGGAATGTTGCACCCGAGTACCAGGGGAGGAAAACTGAGACATATTTGAACACGTCTCCCGTTCACATGGTTGATCATACTTGGGTTCCACATGCATGTTTTAGCTGAAGGAAGAATACCTAAAACCTGGGTAGTTGAAACCCGTGGAATGGGTACCATGCAATATGACTTCAAAGGGTCTTCATTTGCTCACCGAACCTCTCCAATCCTATCACTGCTGCGTTTATGCCCCTGTACACATGCTTGATTCTCTTTCGGAGACATAGCAATCCATAGGTTTTAAGATACTTACTAGTCAGGTACATTCTTAGGCGTTTAATATGCGGTGTTGAGTCCATTTCGTTGAGCAAGGAGTAGCTCTTGTCTATTCCATATTTGGCTTAAGGAACTTTATCTGTGCTCATTTCAATCTCTGGTTTTATGCAGCACCCCAACTCACCTTTCCCCTTAAGCAAGCATAAGTTGGTTTTCTAAATTTGAGACCCTGTTCTGTTCTGTAATTCAGTTCCTGTGTAGCCAAGTTTACATTCCGTGTATTACTGATATCTTATGATGTTTCTTTTTCTGTGTGACTTATTTCAGTTAGAATCATCATACCTGAATCCACTCATTGTGCTGCTAAGGGCCTGATGACACAGATTTCATTGCTGAGTGATATTGCTTTGTAAGTAAATACCACAACTTCTTTATCCATTTTTCAATTTCTGCGATGTTGAACTTGTACTGTAAACGAGGTTCTTGTAAACAGAGCCGTTCCAAACTTTGGGGTGGCTGTGTCTTTTTGATTTTAAATTCCCTAAGCTATAGGACCATAAGTGGAAGTGCCCTAGGCTCTGTTGCTTTGTTTTTTAGATGTTTCAGGAAACACCATACACTTCTCCCGAGTGGTTGTTGGCAATTTACATCCCGCCCATCAGCATAACAAGGCTCCCAGTTCTCCATGGCCTGTCCTGCCTTTCTGGATTTTACACTTTTTTCAGATGGCCCTTTTGACCGGGGGGAAGTGAGACTTCATTGTAGTGCAGATTTCCTTTGCAAGCTTGCTTGGTTGGCCAAAAAGGGCGTATGCGTTTTTTCCTGAATATATTCAGGAAAAAACGCATACGCCCTTTTTGGCCAAGTGCATCATTGTGGACATTCTGCCTCTTTTCCTATGCTTGCAATGCAATTCCAGTCTACCTCCTGAAATCGGTTTCCTGCAATTCTGCCCCGCTTTCAAGTCCTCTTGGCAGCCTTACTTCAGTCTATTTTTGGACGATAGCTGTCATTTATAACTCTGCAGGTTTGTGAATTACAGTGCCCCTGAGCTCCTTTCTTCAACTCGCTTTCTTGTGACCTGGCCGCAACACCGCAGGATGTCTTCAGGCCCTAATTTGGTTCTGGCACGGCACGCTGAGCCTTTGGTTAATTCCTCTTCCTGGTGGGAAATGAGAATTAAATTTGCCCATCCAGACACCTCCAGCTAGTCTCTCATTGGTTCTCGCTATTCCTGTTCATCTTCCACAGAAATTGCAAACTGGGCCAAACAGGAGGTTAAAGGGACTGACTCTCCAAGTGGGGAGAGTGTTAGTAAAGCGTCTGGAATGTTGCACCCGAGTACCAGGGGAGGAAAACTGAGACATATTTGAACACGTCTCCCGTTCACATGGTTGATCATACTTGGGTTCCACATGCATGTTTTAGCTGAAGGAAGAATACCTAAAACCTGGGTAGTTGAAACCCGTGGAATGGGTACCATGCAATATGACTTCAAAGGGTCTTCATTTGCTCACCGAACCTCTCCAATCCTATCACTGCTGCGTTTATGCCCCTGTACACATGCTTGATTCTCTTTCGGAGACATAGCAATCCATAGGTTTTAAGATACTTACTAGTCAGGTACATTCTTAGGCGTTTAATATGCGGTGTTGAGTCCATTTCGTTGAGCAAGGAGTAGCTCTTGTCTATTCCATATTTGGCTTAAGGAACTTTATCTGTGCTCATTTCAATCTCTGGTTTTATGCAGCACCCCAACTCACCTTTCCCCTTAAGCAAGCATAAGTTGGTTTTCTAAATTTGAGACCCTGTTCTGTTCTGTAATTCAGTTCCTGTGTAGCCAAGTTTACATTCCGTGTATTACTGATATCTTATGATGTTTCTTTTTCTGTGTGACTTATTTCAGTTAGAATCATCATACCTGAATCCACTCATTGTGCTGCTAAGGGCCTGATGACACAGATTTCATTGCTGAGTGATATTGCTTTGTAAGTAAATACCACAACTTCTTTATCCATTTTTCAATTTCTGCGATGTTGAACTTGTACTGTAAACGAGGTTCTTGTAAACAGAGCCGTTCCAAACTTTGGGGTGGCTGTGTCTTTTTGATTTTAAATTCCCTAAGCTATAGGACCATAAGTGGAAGTGCCCTAGGCTCTGTTGCTTTGTTTTTTAGATGTTTCAGGAAACACCATACACTTCTCCCGAGTGGTTGTTGGCAATTTACATCCCGCCCATCAGCATAACAAGGCTCCCAGTTCTCCATGGCCTGTCCTGCCTTTCTGGATTTTACACTTTTTTCAGATGGCCCTTTTGACCGGGGGGAAGTGAGACTTCATTGTAGTGCAGATTTCCTTTGCAAGCTTGCTTGGTTGGCCAAAAAGGGCGTATGCGTTTTTTCCTGAATATATTCAGGAAAAAACGCATACGCCCTTTTTGGCCAAGTGCATCATTGTGGACATTCTGCCTCTTTTCCTATGCTTGCAATGCAATTCCAGTCTACCTCCTGAAATCGGTTTCCTGCAATTCTGCCCCGCTTTCAAGTCCTCTTGGCAGCCTTACTTCAGTCTATTTTTGGACGATAGCTGTCATTTATAACTCTGCAGGTTTGTGAATTACAGTGCCCCTGAGCTCCTTACTTCAACTCGCTTTCTTGTGACCTGGCCGCAACACCGCAGGATGTCTTCAGGCCCTAATTTGGTTCTGGCACGGCACGCTGAGCCTTTGGTTAATTCCTCTTCCTGGTGGGAAATGAGAATTAAATTTGCCCATCCAGACACCTCCAGCTAGTCTCTCATTGGTTCTCGCTATTCCTGTTCATCTTCCACAGAAATTGCAAACTGGGCCAAACAGGAGGTTAAAGGGACTGACTCTCCAAGTGGGGAGAGTGTTAGTAAAGCGTCTGGAATGTTGCACCCGAGTACCAGGGTACGAAAACTGAGACATATTTGAACACGTCTCCCGATCACATGGTTGATCATACTCTAGGTTCCACATGCATGTTTTAGCTGAAGGAAGAATACCTTAAACCTGGGTAGTTGAAACCCGTGGAATGGGTACCATGCAATATGACTTCAAAGGGTCTTCATTTGCTCACCGAACCTCTCCAATCCTATCACTGCTGCGTTTATGCCCCTGTACACATGCTTGATTCTCTTTCGGAGACATAGCAATCCATAGGTTTTAAGATACTTACTAGTCAGGTACATTCTTAGGCATTTAATATGCGGTGTTGAGTCCATTTCGTTGAGCAAGGAGTAGCTCTTGTCTATTCCATATTTGGCTTAAGGAACTTTATCTGTGCTCATTTCAATCTCTGGTTTTATGCAACACCCCAACTCACCTTTACCCTTAAGCAAGCATAAGTTGGTTTTCTAAATTTGAGACCCTGTTCTGTTCTGTAATTCAGTTCCTGTGTAGCCAAGTTTACATTCCGTGTATTACTGATATCTTATGATGTTTCTTTTTCTGTGTGACTTATTTCAGTTAGAATCATCATATCTGAATCCACTCATTATGCTGCTACGGGCCTGATGACATAGATTTCATTGCTGAGTGATACTGCATTGTACGTAAGTACCACAAGTTCTTTATCCATTTTTCACTTTCTGCGATGTTGAACTTCTACTGTAAACGAGGTTCTTGTAAACAGAGCTGTTCGAAACTTTGGGGTGGCTGTGTCTTTTTGATTTTAAATTCCCTAACCTATAGCACCATAAGTGGAAGTGCCCTAGGCTCTGTTGCTTTGTTTTTTAGATGTTTCAGGAAACACCATACACTGCTCCCGAGTGTTTGTTGGCAATTTACATCCCGCTCTTCAGCATAACAAGGCTCCCAGTTCTCCATGGCCTGTCCTGCCTTTCTGGATTTTACACTTTTTTCAGATGGCCCTTTTGACCGGGGGGAAGTGAGACTTCATTGTAGTGCAGATTTCCTTTGCAAGCTTGCTTGGTTGGCCAAAAAGGGCGTATGCGTTTTTTCCTGAATATATTCAGGAAAAAACGCATACGCCCTTTTTGGCCAAGTGCATCATTGTGGACGTTCTGCCTCTTTTCCTATGCTTGCAATGCAATTCCAGTCTACCTCCTGAAATCGGTTTCCTGCAATTCTGCCCCGCTTTCAAGTCCTCTTGGCAGCCTTACTTCAGTCTATTTTTGGACGATAGCTGTCATTTATAACTCTGCAGGTTTGTGAATTACAGTGCCCCTGAGCTCCTTTCTTCACCTCGCTTTCTTGTGAGCTGGCCGCAACACCGCAGGATGGCTTCAGGCCCTAATCTGGTTCCGGCACGGCACGCTGAGCCTTTGGTTAATTCCTCTTCCTGGTGGGAAATGAGATAAAGGAACTTTATCTGTGCTCATTTCAATCTCTGGTTTTATGCAACACCCCAACTCACCTTTACCCTTAAGCAAGCATAAGTTGGTTTTCTAAATTTGAGACCCTGTTCTGTTCTGTAATTCAGTTCCTGTGTAGCCAAGTTTACATTCCGTGTATTAGTGATATTTTATGATGTTTCTTTTTCTGTGTGACTTATTTCAGTTAGAATCATCGTACCTGAATCCACTCATTATGCTGCTACGGGCCTGATGACATAGATTTCATTGCTGAGTGATACTGCATTGTACGTAAGTACCACAAGTTCTTTATCCATTTTTCAATTTCTGCGATGTTGAACTTCTACTGTAAACGAGGTTCTTGTAAACAGAGCCGTTCGAAACTTTGGGGTGGCTGTGTCTTTTTGATTTTAAATTCCCTAAGCTATAGGACCATAAGTGGAAGTGCCCTAGGCTCTGTTGCTTTGTTTTTTAGATGTTTCAGGAAACACCATACACTTCTCCCGAGTGTTTGTTGGCAATTTACATCCCGCCCTTCAGCATAACAAGGCTCCCAGTTCTCCATGGCCTGTCCTGCCTTTCTGGATTTTACACTTTTTTCAGATGGCCCTTTTGACCGGGGGGAAGTGAGACTTCATTGTAGTGCAGATTTCCTTTGCAAGCTTGCTTGGTTGGCCAAAAAGGGCGTATGCCTTTTTTCCTCAATATATTCAGGAAAAAACGCATACGCCCTTTTTGGCCAAGTGCATCATTGTGGACGTTCTGCCTCTTTTCCTATGATTTCAATGCAATTCCAGTCTACCTCCTGAAATCGGTTTCCTGCAATTCTGCCCCGCTTTCAAGTCCTCTTGGCAGCCTTACTTCAGTCTATTTTTGGACGATAGCTGTCATTTATAACTCTGCAGGTTTCTGAATTACAGTGCCCCTGAGTTCCTTTCTTCAACTCGCTTTCTTGTGACCTGGCCGCAACACCGCAGGATGTCTTCAGGCCCTAATCTGGTTCTGGCACGGCACGCTGAGCCTTTGGTTAATTCCTCTTCCTGGTGGGAAATGAGAGTTAAATTTGCCCGTCCAGACACCTCCAGCTAGTCTCTCATTGGTTCTCGCTATTCCTGTTCATCTTCCACAGAAATTGCAAACTGGGCCGAACAGGAGGTTAAAGGGACTGACTCTCCAAGTGGGGAGAGTGTTAGTAAAGCGTCTGGAATGTTGCACCCGAGTACCAGGTTACGAAAACTGAGACATATTTGAACACGTCTCCCGATCACATGGTTGATCATACTCTAGGTCCCACATGCATGTTTTAGCTGAAGGAAGAATACCTTAAACCTGGGTAGTTGAAACCCGTGGAATGGGTACCATGCAATATGACTTCAAAGGGTCTTCATTTGCTCACCGAACCTCTCCACTCCTATCACTGCTGCGTTTATGCCCCTGTACACATGCTTGATTCTCTTTCGGAGACATAGCAATCCATAGGTTTTAAGATACTTACTAGTCAGGTACATTCTTAGGCGTTTAATATGCGGTGTTGAGTCCATTTCGTTGAGCAAGGAGTAGCTCTTGTCTATTCCATATTTGGCTTAAGGAACTTTATCTGTGCTCATTTCAATCTCTGGTTTTATGCAGCACCCCAACTCACCTTTCCCCTTAAGCAAGCATAAGTTGGTTTTCTAAATTTGAGACCCTGTTCTGTTCTGTAATTCAGTTCCTGTGTAGCCAAGTTTCCATTCCGTGTGTTACTGATATCTTATGATGTTTCTTTTTCTGTGTTACTTATTTCAGTTAGAATCATCATACCTGAATCCACTCATTGTGCTGCTAAGGGCCTGATGACACAGATTTCATTGCTGAGTGATATTGCTTTGTAAGTAAATACCACAACTTTTTTATCCATTTTTCACTTTCTGCGATGTTGAACTTGTACTGTAAACGAGGTTCTTGTAAACAGAGCCGTTCGAAACTTTGGGGTGGCTGTGTCTTTTTGATTTTAAATTCCCTAAGCTATAGGACCATAAGTGGAAGTGCCCTAGGCTCTGTTGCTTTGTTTTTTAGATGTTTCAGGAAACACCATACACTTCTCCCGAGTGTTTGTTGGCAATTTACATCCCGCCCTTCAGCATAACAAGGCTCCCAGTTCTCCATGGCCTGTCCTGCCTTTCTGGATTTTACACTTTTTTCAGATGGCCCTTATGACCGGGGGGAAGTGAGACTTCATTGTAGTGCAGATTTCCTTTGCAAGCTTGCTTGGTTGGCCAAAAAGGGCGTATGCGTTTTTTCCTGAATATATTCAGGAAAAAACGCATACGCCCTTTTTGGCCAAGTGCATCATTGTGGACGTTCTGCCTCTTTTCCTATGCTTTCAATGCAATTCCAGTCTACCTCCTGAAATCGGTTTCCTGCAATTCTGCCCCGCTTTCAAGTCCTCTTGGCAGCCTTACTTCAGTCTATTTTTGGACGATAGCTGTCATTTATAACTCTGCAGGTTTGTGAATTACAGTGCCCCTGAGCTCCTTTCTTCAATTCGCTTTCTTTTGAGCTGGCCGCAACACCGCAGGATGGCTTCAGGCCCTAATCTGGTTCCGGCACGGAACGCTGAGCCTTTGGTTATTTCCTCTTCCTGGTGGGAAATGAGAGTTAAATTTGCCCGTCCAGACACCTCCAGCTAGCCTCTCATTGGTTCTCGCTATTCCTGTTCATCTTCCGCAGAAATTGCAAACTGGGACAAACAGGAGGTTAAAGGCGCTGACTTTCCAAGTGGGGAGAGTGTTAGTAAAGCGTCTGGAATGTTGCACCCGAGTACCAGGGGAGGAAAACTGAGACGTATTTGAACACGTCTCCCGATCACATGGTTGATCATACTTGGGTTCCACATGCATGTTTTAGCTGAAGGAAGAATACCTAAAACCTGGGTAGTTGAAACCCGTGGAATGGGTACCATGCAATATGACTTCAAAGGGTCTTCATTTGCTCACCAAACCTCTCCAATCCTATCACTGCTGCGTTTATGCCCCTGTACACATGCTTGATTCTGTTTCGGAGACATAGCAATCCATAGGTTTTAAGATACTTACTAGTCAGGTACATTCTTAGGCTTTTAATATGCGGTGTTGAGTCCATTTCGTTGAGCAAGGAGTAGCTCTTGTCTATTCCATATTTGGCTTAAGGAACTTTATCTGTGCTCATTTCAATCTCTGGTTTTATGCAGCACCCCAACTCACCTTTCCCCTTAAGCAAGCATAAGTTGGTTTTCTAAATTTGAGACCCTGTTCTGTTCTGTAATTCAGTTCCTGTGTAGCCAAGTTTACATTCCGTGTATTACTGATATCTTATGATGTTTCTTTTTCTGTGTGACTTATTTCAGTTAGAATCATCATACCTGAATCCACTCATTGTGCTGCTAAGGGCCTGATGACACAGATTTCATTGCTGAGTGATATTGCTTTGTAAGTAAATACCACAACTTCTTTATCCATTTTTCAATTTCTGCGATGTTTAACTTGTACTGTAAACGAGGTTCTTGTAAACAGAGCCGTTCCAAACTTTGGGGTGGCTGTGTCTTTTTGATTTTAAATTCCCTAAGCTATAGGACCATAAGTGGAAGTGCCCTAGGCTCTGTTGCTTTGTTTTTTAGATGTTTCAGGAAACACCATACACTTCTCCCGAGTGGTTGTTGGCAATTTACATCCCGCCCATCAGCATAACAAGGCTCCCAGTTCTCCGTGGCCTGTCCTGCCTTTCTGGATTTTACACTTTTTTCAGATGGCCCTTTTGACCGGGGGGAAGTGAGACTTCATTGTAGTGCAGATTTCCTTTGCAAGCTTGCTTGGTTGGCCAAAAAGGGCGTATGCGTTTTTTCCTGAATATATTCAGGAAAAAACGCATACGCCCTTTTTGGCCAAGTGCATCATTGTGGACGTTCTGCCTCTTTTCCTATGCTTTCAATGCAATTCCAGTCTACCTCCTGAAATCGGTTTCCTGCAATTCTGCCCCGCTTTCAAGTCCTCTTGGCAGCCTTACTTCAGTCTATTTTTGGACGATAGCTGTCATTTATAACTCTGCAGGTTTGTGAATTACAGTGCCCCTGAGCTCC
Organism: Delphinus delphis; assembly: GCF_949987515.2. Classification (NCBI taxonomy): domain Eukaryota; kingdom Metazoa; phylum Chordata; class Mammalia; order Artiodactyla; family Delphinidae; genus Delphinus; species Delphinus delphis. Next base: position 138,218 of record NW_027192943.1, on the reverse strand, counting down.
TTTCTTCAACTCGCTTTCTTGTGACCTGGCCGCAACACCGCAGGATGTCTTCAGGCCCTAATCTGGTTCTGGCACGGCATGCTGAGCCTTTGGTTAATTCCTCTTCCTGGTGGGAAATGAGAGTTAAATTTGCCCATCCAGACACCTCCAGCTAGTCTCTCATTGGTTCTCGCTATTCCTGTTCATCTTCCACAGAAATTGCAAACTTGGCCAAACAGGAGGTTAAAGGCGCTGACTTTCCAAGTGGGGAGAGTGTTAGTAAAGCGTCTGGAATGTTGCACCCGAGTACCAGGGGAGGAAAACTGAGACATATTTGAACACGTCTCCCGTTCACATGGTTGATCATACTTGGGTTCCATATGCATGTTTTAGCTGAAGAAAGAATACCTAAAACCTGGGTAGTTGAAACCCGTGGAATGGGTACCATGCAATATGACTTCAAAGGGTCTTCATTTGCTCACCGAACCTCTCCAATCCTATCACTGCTGCGTTTATGCCCCTGTACACATGCTTGATTCTGTTTCGGAGACATAGCAATCCATAGGTTTTAAGATACTTACTAGTCAGGTACATTCTTAGGCGTTTAATATGCGGTGTTGAGTCCATTTCGTTGAGCAAGGAGTAGCTCTTGTCTATTCCATATTTGGCTTAAGGAACTTTATCTGTGCTCATTTCAATCTCTGGTTTTATGCAGCACCCCAACTCACCTTTACCCTTAAGCAAGCATAAGTTGGTTTTCTAAATTTGAGACCCTGTTCTGTTCTGTAATTCAGTTCCTGTGTAGCCAAGTTTACATTCCGTGTATTAGTGATATCTTATGATGTTTCTTTTTCTGTGTGACTTATTTCAGTTAGAATCATCGTACCTGAATCCACTCATTATGCTGCTAAGGGCCTGATGACATAGATTTCATTGCTGAGTGATACTGCATTGTACGTAAGTACCTCAAGTTCTTTATCCATTTTTCACTTTCTGTGATATTGAACTTGTACGGTAAACGAGGTTCTTGTAAACGGAGGCGTCCCAAACTTTGGGGTGGCTGTGTCTTTTTGATTTTAATTTCCCTAAGCTATAGGACCATAAGTGGAAGTGCCCTAGGCTCTGTTGCTTTGTTTTTTAGATGTTTCAGGAAACACCATACACTTCTCCCGAGTGTCTGTTGGCAATTTACATCCCGCCCATCAGAATAAGAAGGCTCCCAATTCTCCATGGCCTGTCCTGCCTTTCTGGATTTTACACTTTTTTCAGATGGCCCTTTTGACCGGGGGGAAGTGAGACTTCATTGTAGTGCAGATTTCCTTTGCAAGCTTGCTTGGTTGGCCAAAATCGGCGTATGCGTTTTTTCCTGAATATATTCAGGAAAAAACGCATACGCCCTTTTTGGCCAAGTGCATCATTGTGGACGTTCTGCCTCTTTTCCTATGCTTGCAATGCAATTCCAGTCTACCTCCTGAAATCGGTTTCCTGCAATTCTGCCCCGCTTTCAAGTCCTCTTGGCAGCCTTACTTCAGTCTATTTTTGGACGATAGCTGTCATTTATAACTCTGCAGGTTTGTGAATTACAGTGCCCCTGAGCTCCTTTCTTCAACTCGCTTTCTTGTGACCTGGCCGCAACACCGCAGGATGTCTTCAGGCCCTAATCTGGTTCTGGCACGGCACGCTGAGCCTTTGGTTAATTCCTCTTCCTGGTGGGAAATGAGAGTTAAATTTGCCCATCCAGACACCTCCAGCTAGTCTCTCATTGGTTCTCGCTATTCCTGTTCATCTTCCACAGAAATTGCAAACTGGGCCAAACAGGAGGTTAAAGGGACTGACTCTCCAAGTGGGGAGAGTGTTAGTAAAGCGTCTGGAATGTTGCACCCGAGTACCAGGGTACGAAAACTGAGACATATTTGAACACGTCTCCCGATCACATGGTTGATCATACTCTAGGTTCCACATGCATGTTTCAGCTGAAGGAAGAATACCTTAAACCTGGGTAGTTGAAACCCGTGGAATGGGTACCATGCAATATGACTTCAAAGGGTCTTCATTTGCTCACCGAACCTCTCCAATCCTATCACTGCTGCGTTTATGCCCCTGTACACATGCTTGATTCTCTTTCGGAGACATAGCAATCCATAGGTTTTAAGATACTTACTAGTCAGGTACATTCTTAGGCATTTAATATGCGGTGTTGAGTCCATTTCGTTGAGCAAGGAGTAGCTCTTGTCTATTCCATATTTGGCTTAAGGAACTTTATCTGTGCTCATTTCAATCTCTGGTTTTATGCAGCACGCCAACTCACCTTTACCCTTAAGCAAGCATAAGTTGGTTTTCTAAATTTGAGACCCTGTTCTGTTCTGTAATTCAGTTCCTGTGTAGCCAAGTTTCCATTCCGTGTATTAGTGATAACTTATGATGTTTCTTTTTCTGTGTGACTTATTTCAGTTAGAATCATCGTACCTGAATCCACTCATTATGCTTCTATGGGCCTGATGACATAGATTTCATTGCTGAGTGATACTGCATTGTACGTAAGTACCACAAGTTCTTTATCCATTTTTCACTTTCTGCGATGTTGAACTTCTACTGTAAACGAGGTTCTTGTAAACAGAGCCGTTCGAAACTTTGGGGTGGCTGTGTCTTTTTGATTTTAAATTCCCTAAGCTATAGGACCATAAGTGGAAGTGCCCTAGGCTCTGTTGCTTTGTTTTTTAGATGTTTCAGGAAACACCATACACTTCTCCCGAGTGTTTGTTGGCAATTTACATCCCGCCCTTCAGCATAACAAGGCTCCCAGTTCTCAATGGCCTGTCCTGCCTTTCTGGATTTTACACTTTTTTCAGATGGCCCTTTTGACCGGGGGGAAGTGAGACTTCATTGTAGTGCAGATTTCCTTTGCAAGCTTGCTTGGTTGGCCAAAAAGGGCGTATGCGTTTTTTCCTGAATATATTCAGGAAAAAACGCATACGCCCTTTTTGGCCAAGTGCATCATTGTGGACGTTCTGCCTCTTTTCCTATGCTTTCAATGCAATTCCAGTCTACCTCCTGAAATCGGTTTCCTGCAATTCTGCCCCGCTTTCAAGTCCTCTTGGCAGCCTTACTTCAGTCTATTTTTGGACGATAGCTGTCATTTATAACTCTGCAGGTTTGTGAATTACAGTGCCCCTGAGCTCCTTTCTTCAACTCGCTTTCTTTTGAGCTGGCCGCAACACCGCAGGATGGCTTCAGGCCCTAATCTGGTTCCGGCACGGCACGCTGAGCCTTTGGTTATTTCCTCTTCCTGTTGGGAAATGAGAGTTAAATTTGCCCGTCCAGACACCTCCAGCTAGCCTCTCATTGGTTCTCACTATTCCTGTTCATCTTCCGCAGAAATTGCAAACTGGGACAAACAGGAGGTTAAAGGCGCTGACTTTCCAAGTGGGGAGAGTGTTAGTAAAGCGTCTGGAATGTTGCACCCGAGTACCAGGGGAGGAAAACTGAGACATATTTGAACACGTCTCCCGTTCACATGGTTGATCATACTTGGGTTCCACATGCATGTTTTAGCTGAAGGAAGAATACCTAAAACCTGGGTAGTTGAAACCCGTGGAATGGGTACCATGCAATATGACTTCAAAGGGTCTTCATTTGCTCACCGAACCTCTCCAATCCTATCACTGCTGCGTTTATGCCCCTGTACACATGCTTGATTCTGTTTCGGAGACATAGCAATCCATAGGTTTTAAGATACTTACAAGTCAGGTACATTCTTAGGAGTTTAATATGCGGTGTTGAGTCCATTTCGTTGAGCAAGGAGTAGCTCTTGTCTATTCCATATTTGGCTTAAGGAACTTTATCTGTGCTCATTTCAATCTCTGGTTTTATGCAGCACCCCAACTCACCTTTCACCTTAAGCAAGCATAAGTTGGTTTTCTAAATTTGAGACCCTGTTCTGTTCTGTAATTCAGTTCCTGTGTAGCCAAGTTTACATTCCGTGTATTACTGATATCTTATGATGTTTCTTTTTCTGTGTGACTTATTTCAGTTAGAATCATCATACCTGAATCCACTCATTGTGCTGCTCATGGCCTGATGACACAGATTTCATTGCTGAGTGATATTGCTTTGTAAGTAAATACCACAACTTCTTTATCCATTTTTCAATTTCTGCGATGTTGAACTTGTACTGTAAACGAGGTTCTTGTAAACAGAGCCGTTCCAAACTTTGGGGTGGCTGTGTCTTTTTGATTTTAAATTCCCTAAGCTATAGGACCATAAGTGGAAGTGCCCTAGGCTCTGTTGCTTTGTTTTTTAGATGTTTCAGGAAACACCATACACTTCTCCCGAGTGGTTGTTGGCAATTTACATCCCGCCCATCAGCATAACAAGGCTCCCAGTTCTCCATGGCCTGTCCTGCCTTTCTGGATTTTACACTTTTTTCAGATGGCCCTTTTGACCGGGGGGAAGTGAGACTTCATTGTAGTGCAGATTTCCTTTGCAAGCTTGCTTGGTTGGCCAAAAAGGGCGTATGCGTTTTTTCCTGAATATATTCAGGAAAAAACGCATACGCCCTTTTTGGCCAAGTGCATCATTGTGGACGTTCTGCCTCTTTTCCTATGCTTGCAATGCAATTCCAGTCTACCTCCTGAAATCGGTTTCCTGCAATTCTGCCCCGCTTTCAAGTCCTCTTGGCAGCCTTACTTCAGTCTATTTTTGGACGATAGCTGTCATTTATAACTCTGCAGGTTTGTGAATTACAGTGCCCCTGAGCTCCTTTCTTCAACTCGCTTTCTTGTGACCTGGCCGCAACACCGCAGGATGTCTTCAGGCCCTAATCTGGTTCTGGCACGGCACGCTGAGCCTTTGGTTAATTCCTCTTCCTGGTGGGAAATGAGAGTTAAATTTGCCCATCCAGACACCTCCAGCTAGTCTCTCATTGGTTCTCGCTATTCCTGTTCATCTTCCACAGAAATTGCAAACTGGGCCAAACAGGAGGTTAAAGGGACTGACTCTCCAAGTGGGGAGAGTGTTAGTAAAGCGTCTGGAATGTTGCACCCGAGTACCAGGTTACAAAAACTGAGACATATTTGAACACGTCTCCCGATCACATGGTTGATCATACTCTAGGTTCCACATGCATGTTTTAGCTGAAGGAAGAATACCTTAAACCTGGGTAGTTGAAACCCGTGGAATGGGTACCATGCAATATGAATTCATAGGGTCTTCATTTGCTCACCGAACCTCTCCAATCCTATCACTGCTGCGTTTATGCCCCTGTACACATGCTTGATTCTCTTTCGGAGACATAGCAATCCATAGGTTTTAAGATACTTACTAGTCAGGTACATTCTTAGGCATTTAATATGCGGTGTTGAGTCCATTTCGTTGAGCAAGGAGTAGCTCTTGTCTATTCCATATTTGGCTTAAGGAACTTTATCTGTGCTCATTTCAATCTCTGGTTTTATGCAGCACCCCAACTCACCTTTACCCTTAAGCAAGCATAAGTTGGTTTTCTAAATTTGAGACCCTGTTCTGTTTTGGAATGCAGTTCCTGTGTAGCCAAGTTTACATTCCGTGTATTAGTGATATCTTATGATGTTTCTTTTTCTGTGTGACTTATTTCAGTTAGAATCATCGTACCTGAATCCACTCATTATGCTGCTACGGGCCTGATGACATAGATTTCATTGCTGAGTGATACTGCATTGTACGTAAGTACCACAAGTTCTTTATCCATTTTTCACTTTCTGCGATGTTGAACTTCTACTGTAAACGAGGTTCTTGTAAACAGAGCCGTTCGAAACTTTGGGGTGGCTGTGTCTTTTTGATTTTAAATTCCCTAAGCTATAGGACCATAAGTGGAAGTGCCCTAGGCTCTGTTGCTTTGTTTTTTAGATGTTTCAGGAAACACCATACACTTCTCCCGAGTGTCTGTTGGCAATTTACATCCCGCCCTTCAGCATAACAAGGCTCCCAGTTCTCCATGGCCTGTCCTGCCTTTCTGGATTTTACACTTTTTTCAGATGGCCCTTTTGACCGGGGGGAAGTGAGACTTCATTGTAGTGCAGATTTCCTTTGCAAGCTTGCTTGGTTGGCCAAAAAGGGCGTATGCGTTTTTTCCTGAATATATTCAGGAAAAAACGCATACGCCCTTTTTGGCCAAGTGCATCATTGTGGACGTTCTGCCTCTTTTCCTATGCTTGCAATGCAATTCCAGTCTACCTCCTGAAATCGGTTTCCTGCAATTCTGCCCCGCTTTCAAGTCCTCTTGGCAGCCTTACTTCAGTCTATTTTTGGACGATAGCTGTCATTTATAACTCTGCAGGTTTGTGAATTACAGTGCCCCTGAGCTCCTTTCTTCAACTCGCTTTCTTGTGAGCTGGCCGCAACACCGCAGGATGGCTTCAGGCCCTAATCTGGTTCCGGCACGGCACGCTGAGCCTTTGGTTAATTCCTCTTCCTGGTGGGAAATGAGAGTTAAATTTGCCCGTCCAGACACCTCCAGCTAGCCTCTCATTGGTTCTCGCTATTCCTGTTCATCTTCCACAGAAATTGCAAACTGGGCCAAACAGGAGGTTAAAGGGACTGACTCTCCAAGTGGGGAGAGTGTTAGTAAAGCGTCTGGAATGTTGCACCCGAGTACCAGGGTACAAAAACTGAGACATATTTGAACACGTCTCCCGATCACATGGTTGATCATACTCTAGGTTCCACATGCATGTTTTAGCTGAAGGAAGAATACCTTAAACCTGGGTAGTTGAAACCCGTGGAATGGGTACCATGCAATATGACTTCAAAGGGTCTTCATTTGCTCACCGAACCTCTCCAATCCTATCACTGCTGCGTTTATGCCCCTGTACACATGCTTGATTCTGTTTCGGAGACATAGCAATCCATAGGTTTTAAGATACTTACTAGTCAGGTACATTCTTAGGCGTTTAATATGCGGTGTTGAGTCCATTTCGTTGAGCAAGGAGTAGCTCTTGTCTATTCCATATTTGGCTTAAGGAACTTTATCTGTGCTCATTTCAATCTCTGGTTTTATGCAGCACCCCAACTCACCTTTCCCCTTAAGCAAGCATAAGTTGGTTTTCTAAATTTCAGACCCTGTTCTGTTCTGTAATTCAGTTCCTGTGTAGCCAAGTTTACATTCCGTGTATTACTGATATCTTATGATGTTTCTTTTTCTGTGTGACTTATTTCAGTTAGAATCATCGTACCTGAATCCACTCATTATGCTGCTACGGGCCTGATGACATAGATTTCATTGCTGAGTGATACTGCATTGTACGTAAGTACCACAAGTTCTTTATCCATTTTTCACTTTCTGCGATGTTGAACTTGTACGGTAAATGCGGTTCTTGTAAACAGAGCCGTTCGAAACTTTGGGGTGGCTGTGTCTTTTTGATTTTAAACTCCCTAAGCTATAGGACCATAAGTGGAAGTGCCCTAGGCTCTGTTGCTTTGTTTTTTAGATGTTTCAGGAAACACCATACACTTCTCCCGAGTGTTTGTTGGCAATTTACATCCCGCCCTTCAGCATAACAAGGCTCCCAGTTCTCCATGGCCTGTCCTGCCTTTCTGGATTTTACACTTTTTTCAGATGGCCCTTTTGACCGGGGGGAAGTGAGACTTCATTGTAGTGCAGATTTCCTTTGCAAGCTTGCTTGGTTGGCCAAAAAGGGCGTATGCGTTTTTTCCTGAATATATTCAGGAAAAAACGCATACGCCCTTTTTGGCCAAGTGCATCATTATGGACGTTCTGCCTCTTTTCCTATGCTTTCAATGCAATTCCAGTCTACCTCCTGAAATCGGTTTCCTGCAATTCTGCCCCGCTTTCAAGTCCTCTTGGCAGCCTTACTTCAGTCTATTTTTGGACGATAGCTGTCATTTATAACTCTGCAGGTTTGTGAATTACAGTGCCCCTGAGCTCCTTTCTTCAACTCACTTTCTTGTGACCTGGCCGCAACACCGCAGGATGTCTTCAGGCCCTAATCTGGTTCCGGCACGGCACGCTGAGCCTTTGGTTAATTCCTCTTCCTGGTGGGAAATGAGAGTTAAATTTGCCCATCCAGACACCTCCAGCTAGTCTCTCATTGGTTCTCGCTATTCCTGTTCATCTTCCACAGAAATTGCAAACTGGGCCAAACAGGAGGTTAAAGGGACTGACTCTCCAAGTGGGGAGAGTGTTAGTAAGGCGTCTGGAATGTTGCACCCGAGTACCAGGGTACGAAAACTGAGACATATTTGAACACGTCTCCCGTTCACATGGTTGATCATACTTGGGTTCCACATGCATGTTTTAGCTGAAGGAAGAATACCTAAAACCTGGGTAGTTGAAACCCGTGGAATGGGTACCATGCAATATGACTTCAAAGGGTCTTCATTTGCTCACCGAACCTCTCCAATCCTATCACTGCTGCGTTTATGCCCCTGTACACATGCTTGATTCTGTTTCGGAGACATAGCAATCCATAGGTTTTAAGATACTTACTAGTCAGGTACATTCTTAGGCGTTTAATATGCGGTGTTGAGTCCATTTCGTTGAGCAAGGAGTAGCTCTTGTCTATTCCATATTTGGCTTAAGGAACTTTATCTGTGCTCATTTCAATCTCTGGTTTTATGCAGCACCCCAACTCACCTTTCCCCTTAAGCAAGCATAAGTTGGTTTTCTAAATTTGAGACCCTGTTCTGTTCTGTAATTCAGTTCCTGTGTAGCCAAGTTTACATTCCGTGTATTAGTGATATCTTATGATGTTTCTTTTTCTGTGTGACTTATTTCAGTTAGAATCATCGTACCTGAATCCACTCATTATGCTGCTACGGGCCTGATGACATAAATTTCATTGCTGAGTGATACTGCATTGTACGTAAGTACCACAAGTTCTTTATCCATTTTTCACTTTCTGCGATGTTGAACTTGTACTGTAAACGAGGTTCTTGTAAACAGAGCCGTTCCAAACTTTGGGGTGGCTGTGTCTTTTTGAATTTAATTTCCCTAAGCTATAGGACCATAAGTGGAAGTGCCCTAGGCTCTGTTGCTTTGTTTTTTAGATGTTTCAGGAAACACCATACACTTCTCCCGAGTGTTTGTTGGCAATTTACATCCCGCCCTTCAGCATAACAAGGCTCCCAGTTCTCCATGGCCTGTCCTGCCTTTCTGGATTTTACACTTTTTTCAGATGGCCCTTTTGACCGGGGGGAAGTGAGACTTCATTGTAGTGCAGATTTCCTTTGCAAGCTTGCTTGGTTGGCCAAAAAGGGCGTATGCGTTTTTTCCTGAATATATTCAGGAAAAAACGCATATGCCCTTTTTGGCCAAGTGCATCATTATGGACGTTCTGCCTCTTTTCCTATGCTTTCAATGCAATTCCAGTCTACCTCCTGAAATCGGTTTCCTGCAATTCTGCCCCGCTTTCAAGTCCTCTTGGCAGCCTTACTTCAGTCTATTTTTGGACGATAGCTGTCATTTATAACTCTGCAGGTTTGTGAATTACAGTGCCCCTGAGCTCCTTTCTTCAACTCGCTTTCTTGTGACCTGGCCGCAACACCGCAGGATGTCTTCAGGCCCTAATCTGGTTCCGGCACGGCACGCTGAGCCTTTGGTTAATTCCTCTTCCTGGTGGGAAATGAGAGTTAAATTTGCCCATCCAGACACCTCCAGCTAGTCTCTCATTGGTTCTCGCTATTCCTGTTCATCTTCCGCAGAAATTGCAAACTGGGACAAACAGGAGGTTAAAGGCGCTGACTTTCCAAGTGGGGAGAGTGTTAGTAAAGCGTCTGGAATGTTGCACCCAAGTACCAGGGGAGGAAAACTGAGACATATTTGAACACGTCTCCCGTTCACATGGTTGATCATACTTGGGTTCCACATGCATGTTTTAGCTGAAGGAAGAATACCTAAAACCTGGGTAGTTGAAACCCGTGGAATGGGTACCATGCAATATGACTTCAAAGGGTCTTCATTTGCTCACCGAACCTCTCCAATCCTATCACTGCTGCGTTTATGCCCCTGTACACATGCTTGATTCTCTTTCGGAGACATAGCAATCCATAGGTTTTAAGATACTTACTAGTCAGGTACATTCTTAGGCATTTAATATGCGGTGTTGAGTCCATTTCGTTGAGCAAGGAGTAGCTCTTGTCTATTCCATATTTGGCTTAAGGAACTTTATCTGTGCTCATTTCAATCTCTGGTTTTATGCAGCACCCCAACTCACCTTTCCCCTTAAGCAAGCATAAGTTGGTTTTCTAAATTTGAGACCCTGTTCTGTTCTGTAATTCAGTTCCTGTGTAGCCAAGTTTACATTCCGTGTATTACTGATATCTTATGATGTTTCTTTTTCTGTGTGACTTATTTCAGTTAGAATCATCGTACCTGAATCCACTCATTGTGCTGCTACGGGCCTGATGACATAGATTTCATTGCTGAGTGATACTGCATTGTACGTAAGTACCACAAGTTCTTTATCCATTTTTCAATTTCTGCGATGTTGAACTTGTACTGTAAACGAGGTTCTTGTAAACAGAGCCGTTCCAAACTTTGGGGTGGCTGTGTCTTTTTGATTTTAAATTCCCTAAGCTATAGGACCATAAGTGGAAGTGCCCTAGGCTCTGTTGCTTTGTTTTTTAGATGTTTCAGGAAACACCATACACTTCTCCCGAGTGGTTGTTGGCAATTTACATCCCGCCCATCAGCATAACAAGGCTCCCAGTTCTCCATGGCCTGTCCTGCCTTTCTGGATTTTACACTTTTTTCAGATGGCCCTTTTGACCGGGGGGAAGTGAGACTTCATTGTAGTGCAGATTTCCTTTGCAAGCTTGCTTGGTTGGCCAAAAAGGGCGTATGCGTTTTTTCCTGAATATATTCAGGAAAAAACGCATACGCCCTTTTTGGCCAAGTGCATCATTGTGGACGTTCTGCCTCTTTTCCTATGCTTGCAATGCAATTCCAGTCTACCTCCTGAAATCGGTTTCCTGCAATTCTGCCCCGCTTTCAAGTCCTCTTGGCAGCCTTACTTCAGTCTATTTTTGGACGATAGCTGTCATTTATAACTCTGCAGGTTTGTGAATTACAGTGCCCCTGAGCTCCTTTCTTCAACTCGCTTTCTTTTGAGCTGGCCGCAACACCGCAGGATGGCTTCAGGCCCTAATCTGGTTCCGGCACGGCACGCTGAGCCTTTGGTTATTTCCTCTTCCTGGTGGGAAATGAGAGTTAAATTTGCCCGTCCAGACACCTCCAGCTAGCCTCTCATTGGTTCTCGCTATTCCTGTTCATCTTCCGCAGAAATTGCAAACTGGGACAAACAGGAGGTTAAAGGCGCTGACTTTCCAAGTGGGGAGAGTGTTAGTAAAGCGTCTGGAATGTTGCACCCGAGTACTAGGGTACGAAAACTGAGACATATTTGAACACGTCTCCCGTTCACATGGTTGATCATACTTGGGTTCCACATGCATGTTTTAGCTGAAGGAAGAATACCTAAAACCTGGGTAGTTGAAACCCGTGGAATGGGTACCATGCAATATGACTTCAAAGGGTCTTCATTTGCTCACCGAACCTCTCCAATCCTATCACTGCTGCGTTTATGCCCCTGTACACATGCTTGAGTCTGTTTCGGAGACATAGAAATCCATAGGTTTTAAGATACTTACTCGTCAGGTACATTCTTAGGCGTTTAATATGCGGTGTTGAGTCCATTTCGTTGAGCAAGGAGTAGCTCTTGTCTATTCCATATTTGGCTTAAGGAACTTTATCTGTGCTCATTTCAATCTCTGGTTTTATGCAGCACCCCAACTCACCTTTCCCCTTAAGCAAGCATAAGTTGGTTTTCTAAATTTGAGACCCTGTTCTGTTCTGTAATTCAGTTCCTGTGTAGCCAAGTTTACATTCCGTGTATTACTGATATCTTATGATGTTTCTTTTTCTGTGTGACTTATTTCAGTTAGAATCATCGTACCTGAATCCACTCATTATGCTGCTAAGGGCCTGATGACATAGATTTCATTGCTGAGTGATACTGCATTGTACGTAAGTACCACAAGTTCTTTATCCATTTTTCACTTTCTGCGATGTTGAACTTGTACTGTAAACGAGGTTCTTGTAAACAGAGCCGTTCGAAACTTTGGGGTGGGTGTGTCTTTTTGATTTTAAATTCCCTAAGCTATAGGACCATAAGTGGAAGTGCCCTAGGTTCTGTTGCTTTGTTTTTTAGATGTTTCAGGAAACACCATACACTTCTCCCGAGTGTCTGTTGGCAATTTACATCCCGCCCTTCAGCATAACAAGGCTCCCAGTTCTCCATGGCCTGTCCTGCCTTTCTGGATTTTACACTTTTTTCAGATGGCCCTTTTGACCGGGGGGAAGTGAGACTTCATTGTAGTGCAGATTTCCTTTGCAAGCTTGCTTGGTTGGCCAAAAAGGGCGTATGCGTTTTTTCCTGAATATATTCAGGAAAAAACGCATACGCCCTTTTTGGCCAAGTGCATCATTGTGGACGTTCTGCCTCTTTTCCTATGCTTTCAATGCAATTCCAGTCTACCTCCTGAAATCGGTTTCCTGCAATTCTACCCCGCTTTCAAGTCCTCTTGGCAGCCTTACTTCAGTCTATTTTTGGACGATAGCTGTCATTTATAACTCTGCAGGTTTGTGAATTACAGGGCCCCTGAGCTCCTTTCTTCAACTCGCTTTCTTGTGACCTGGCCGCAACACCGCAGGATGTCTTCAGGCCCTAATCTGGTTCTGGCACGGCACGCTGAGCCTTTGGTTAATTCCTCTTCCTGGTGGGAAATGAGAGTTAAATTTGCCCATCCAGACACCTCCAGCTAGTCTCTCATTGGTTCTCGCTATTCCTGTTCATCTTCCACAGAAATTGCAAACTGGGCCAAACAGGAGGTTAAAGGGACTGACTCTCCAAGTGGGGAGAGTGTTAGTAAAGCGTCTGGAATGTTGCACCCGAGTAGCAGGGTACGAAAACTGAGACATATTTGAACACGTCTCCCGATCACATGGTTGATCATACTCTAGGTCCCACATGCATGTTTTAGCTGAAGGAAGAATACCTTAAACCTGGGTAGTTGAAACCCGTGGAATGGGTACCATGCAATATGACTTCAAAGGGTCTTCATTTGCTCACCGAACCTCTCCAATCCTATCACTGCTGCGTTTATGCCCCTGTACACATGCTTGATTCTCTTTCGGAGACATAGCAATCCATAGGTTTTAAGATACTTACTAGTCAGGTACATTCTTAGGCGTTTAATATGCGGTGTTGCGTCCATTTCGTTGAGCAAGGAGTAGCTCTTGTCTATTCCATATTTGGCTTAAGGAACTTTATCTGTGCTCATTTCAATCTCTGGTTTTATGCAGCACCCCAACTCACCTTTACCCTTAAGCAAGCATAAGTTGGTTTTCTAAATTTGAGACCCTGTTCTGTTCTGTAATTCAGTTCCTGTGTAGCCAAGTTTACATTCCGTGTATTAGTGATATCTTATGATGTTTCTTTTTCTGTGTGACTTATTTCAGTTAGAATCATCGTACCTGAATCCACTCATTATGCTGCTACGGGCCTGATGACATAGATTTCATTGCTGAGTGATACTGCATTGTACGTAAGTACCACAAGTTCTTTATCCATTTTTCACTTTCTGCGATGTTGAACTTGTACTGTAAACGAGGTTCTTGTAAACAGAGCCGTTCCAAACTTTGGGGTGGCTGTGTCTTTTTGAATTTAATTTCCCTAAGCTATAGGACCATAAGTGGAAGTGCCCTAGGCTCTGTTGCTTTGTTTTTTAGATGTTTCAGGAAACACCATACACTTCTCCCGAGTGTTTGTTGGCAATTTACATCCCGCCCTTCAGCATAACAAGGCTCCCAGTTCTCCATGGCCTGTCCTGCCTTTCTGGATTTTACACTTTTTTCAGATGGCCCTTTTGACCGATGGGAAGTGAGACTTCATTGTAGTGCAGATTTCCTTTGCAAGCTTGCTTGGTTGGCCAAAAAGGGCGTATGCGTTTTTTCCTGAATATATTCAGGAAAAAACGCATACGCCCTTTTTGGCCAAGTGCATCATTATGGACGTTCTGCCTCTTTTCCTATGCTTTCAATGCAATTCCAGTCTACCTCCTGAAATCGGTTTCCTGCAATTCTGCCCCGCTTTCAAGTCCTCTTGGCAGCCTTACTTCAGTCTATTTTTGGACGATAGCTGTCATTTATAACTCTGCAGGTTTGTGAATTACAGTGCCCCTGAGCTCCTTTCTTCAACTCACTTTCTTGAGACCTGGCCGCAACACCGCAGGATGTCTTCAGGCCCTAATCTGGTTCCGGCACGGCACGCTGAGCCTTTGGTTAATTCCTCTTCCTGGTGGGAAATGAGAGTTAAATTTGCCCATCGAGACACCTCCAGCTAGTCTCTCATTGGTTCTCGCTATTCCTGTTCATCTTCCACAGAAATTGCAAACTGGGCCAAACAGGAGGTTAAAGGGACTGACTCTCCAAGTGGGGAGAGTGTTAGTAAGGCGTCTGGAATGTTGCACCCGAGTACCAGGGTACGAAAACTGAGACATATTTGAACACGTCTCCCGTTCACATGGTTGATCATACTCTAGGTCCAACATGCATGTTTTAGCTGAAGGAAGAATACCTAAAACCTGGGTAGTTGAAACCCGTGGAATGGGTACCATGCAATATGACTTCAAAGGGTCTTCATTTGCTCACCGAACCTCTCCAATCCTATCACTGCTGCGTTTATGCCCCTGTACACATGCTTGATTCTGTTTCGGAGACATAGCAATCCATAGGTTTTAAGATACTTACTAGTCAGGTACATTCTTAGGCGTTTAATATGCGGTGTTGAGTCCATTTCGTTGAGCAAGGAGTAGCTCTTGTCTATTCCATATTTGGCTTAAGGAACTTTATCTGTGCTCATTTCAATCTCTGGTTTTATGCAGCACCCCAACTCACCTTTCCCCTTAAGCAAGCATAAGTTGGTTTTCTAAATTTGAGACCCTGTTCTGTTCTGTAATTCAGTTCCTCTGTAGCCAAGTTTACATTCCGTGTATTAGTGATATCTTATGATGTTTCTTTTTCTGTGTGACTTATTTCAGTTAGAATCATCGTACCTGAATCCACTCATTATGCTGCTACGGGCCTGATGACATAGATTTCATTGCTGAGTGATACTGCATTGTACGTAAGTACCACAAGTTCTTTATCCATTTTTCACTTTCTGCGATGTTGAACTTCTACTGTAAACGAGGTTCTTGTAAACAGAGCCGTTCGAAACTTTGGGGTGGCTGTGTCTTTTTGATTTTAAACTCCCTAAGCTATAGGACCATAAGTGGAAGTGCCCTAGGCTCTGTTGCTTTGTTTTTTAGATGTTTCAGGAAACACCATACACTTCTCCCGAGTGTTTGTTGGCAATTTACATCCCGCCCTTCAGCATAACAAGGCTCCCAGTTCTCCATGGCCTGTCCTGCCTTTCTGGATTTTACACTTTTTTCAGATGGCCCTTTTGACCGGGGGGAAGTGAGACTTCATTGTAGTGCAGATTTCCTTTGCAAGCTTGCTTGGTTGGCCAAAAAGGGCGTATGCGTTTTTTCCTGAATATATTCAGGAAAAAACGCATACGCCCTTTTTGGCCAAGTGCATCATTATGGACGTTCTGCCTCTTTTCCTATGCTTTCAATGCAATTCCAGTCTACCTCCTGAAATCGGTTTCCTGCAATTCTGCCCCGCTTTCAAGTCCTCTTGGCAGCCTTACTTCAGTCTATTTTTGGACGATAGCTGTCATTTATAACTCTGCAGGTTTGTGAATTACAGTGCCCCTGAGCTCCTTTCTTCAACTCGCTTTCTTGTGAGCTGGCCGCAACACCGCAGGATGGCTTCAGGCCCTAATCTGGTTCCGGCACGGCACGCTGAGCCTTTGGTTATTTCCTCTTCCTGGTGGGAAATGAGAGTTAAATTTGCCCGTCCAGACACCTCCAGCTAGCCTCTCATTGGTTCTCGCTATTCCTGTTCATCTTCCGCAGAAATTGCAAACTGGGACAAACAGGAGGTTAAAGGCGCTGACTTTCCAAGTGGGGAGAGTGTTAGTAAAGCGTCTGGAATGTTGCACCCAAGTACCAGGGGAGGAAAACTGAGACATATTTGAACACGTCTCCCGTTCACATGGTTGATCATACTTGGGTTCCACATGCATGTTTTAGCTGAAGGAAGAATACCTAAAACCTGGGTAGTTGAAACCCGTGGAATGGGTACCATGCAATATGACTTCAAAGGGTCTTCATTTGCTCACCGAACCTCTCCAATCCTATCACTGCTGCGTTTATGCCCCTGTACACATGCTTGATTCTCTTTCAGAGACATAGCAATCCATAGGTTTTAAGATACTTACTAGTCAGGTACATTCTTAGGCATTTAATATGCGGTGTTGAGTCCATTTCGTTGAGCAAGGAGTAGCTCTTGTCTATTCCATATTTGGCTTAAGGAACTTTATCTGTGCTCATTTCAATCTCTGGTTTTATGCAGCACCCCAACTCACCTTTCCCCTTAAGCAAGCATAAGTTGGTTTTCTAAATTTGAGACCCTGTTCTGTTCTGTAATTCAGTTCCTGTGTAGCCAAGTTTACATTCCGTGTATTACTGATATCTTATGATGTTTCTTTTTCTGTGTGACTTATTTCAGTTAGAATCATCGTACCTGAATCCACTCATTGTGCTGCTACGGGCCTGATGACATAGATTTCATTGCTGAGTGATACTGCATTGTACGTAAGTACCACAAGTTCTTTATCCATTTTTCAATTTCTGCGATGTTGAACTTGTACTGTAAACGAGGTTCTTGTAAACAGAGCCGTTCCAAACTTTGGGGTGGCTGTGTCTTTTTGATTTTAAATTCCCTAAGCTATAGGACCATAAGTGGAAGTGCCCTAGGCTCTGTTGCTTTGTTTTTTAGATGTTTCAGGAAACACCATACACTTCTCCCGAGTGGTTGTTGGCAATTTACATACCGCCCATCAGCATAACAAGGCTCCCAGTTCTCCATGGCCTGTCCTGCCTTTCTGGATTTTACACTTTTTTCAGATGGCCCTTTTGACCGGGGGGAAGTGAGACTTCATTGTAGTGCAGATTTCCTTTGCAAGCTTGCTTGGTTGGCCAAAAAGGGCGTATGCGTTTTTTCCTGAATATATTCAGGAAAAAACGCATACGCCCTTTTTGGCCAAGTGCATCATTGTGGACGTTCTGCCTCTTTTCCTATGCTTGCAATGCAATTCCAGTCTACCTCCTGAAATCGGTTTCCTGCAATTCTGCCCCGCTTTCAAGTCCTCTTGGCAGCCTTACTTCAGTCTATTTTTGGACGATAGCTGTCATTTATAACTCTGCAGGTTTGTGAATTACAGTGCCCCTGAGCTCCTTTCTTCAACTCGCTTTCTTTTGAGCTGGCCGCAACACCGCAGGATGGCTTCAGGCCCTAATCTGGTTCCGGCACGGCACGCTTAGCCTTTGGTTATTTCCTCCTCCTGGTGGGAAATGAGAGTTAAATTTGCCCGTCCAGACACCTCCAGCTAGCCTCTCATTGGTTCTCGCTATTCCTGTTCATCTTCCGCAGAAATTGCAAACTGGGACAAACAGGAGGTTAAAGGCGCTGACTTTTCAAGTGGGGAGAGTGTTAGTAAAGCGTCTGGAATGTTGCACCCGAGTACCAGGGGAGGAAAACTGAGACATATTTGAACACGTCTCCCGTTCACATGGTTGATCATACTTGGGTTCCACATGCATGTTTTAGCTGAAGGAAGAATACCTAAAACCTGGGTAGTTGAAACCCGTGGAATGGGTACCATGCAATATGACTTCAAAGGGTCTTCATTTGCTCACCGAACCTCTCCAATCCTATCACTGCTGCGTTTATGCCCCTGTACACATGCTTGAGTCTGTTTCGGAGACATAGCAATCCATAGGTTTTAAGATACTTACTCGTCAGGTACATTCTTAGGCGTTTAATATGCGGTGTTGAGTCCATTTCGTTGAGCAAGGAGTAGCTCTTGTCTATTCCATATTTGGCTTAAGGAACTTTATCTGTGCTCATTTCAATCTCTGGTTTTATGCAGCACCCCAACTCACCTTTCCCCTTAAGCAAGCATAAGTTGGTTTTCTAAATTTGAGACCCTGTTCTGTTCTGTAATTCAGTTCCTGTGTAGCCAAGTTTACATTCCGTGTATTACTGATATCTTATGATGTTTCTTTTTCTGTGTGACTTATTTCAGTTAGAATCATCGTACTTGAATCCACTCATTATGCTGCTAAGGGCCTGATGACATAGATTTCATTGCTGAGTGATACTGCATTGTACGTAAGTACCACAAGTTCTTTATCCATTTTTCACTTTCTGCGATGTTGAACTTGTACTGTAAACGAGGTTCTTGTAAACAGAGCCGTTCGAAACTTTGGGGTGGGTGTGTCTTTTTGATTTTAAATTCCCTAAGCTATAGGACCATAAGTGGAAGTGCCCTAGGTTCTGTTGCTTTGTTTTTTAGATGTTTCAGGAAACACCATACACTTCTCCCGAGTGTCTGTTGGCAATTTACATCCCGCCCTTCAGCATAACAAGGCTCCCAGTTCTCCATGGCCTGTCCTGCCTTTCTGGATTTTACACTTTTTTCAGATGGCCCTTTTGACCGGGGGGAAGTGAGACTTCATTGTAGTGCAGATTTCCTTTGCAAGCTTGCTTGGTTGGCCAAAAAGGGCGTATGCGTTTTTTCCTGAATATATTCAGGAAAAAACGCATACGCCCTTTTTGGCCAAGTGCATCATTGTGGACGTTCTGCCTCTTTTCCTATGCTTTCAATGCAATTCCAGTCTACCTCCTGAAATCGGTTTCCTGCAATTCTACCCCGCTTTCAAGTCCTCTTGGCAGCCTTACTTCAGTCTATTTTTGGACGATAGCTGTCATTTATAACTCTGCAGGTTTGTGAATTACAGTGCCCCTGAGCTCCTTTCTTCAACTCGCTTTCTTGTGACCTGGCCGCAACACCGCAGGATGTCTTCAGGCCCTAATCTGGTTCTGGAACGGCACGCTGAGCCTTTGGTTAATTCCTCTTCCTGGTGGGAAATGAGAGTTAAATTTGCCCATCCAGACACCTCCAGCTAGTCTCTCATTGGTTCTCACTATTCCTGTTCATCTTCCACAGAAATTGCAAACTGGGCCAAACAGGAGGTTAAAGGGACTGACTCTCCAAGTGGGGAGAGTGTTAGTAAAGCGTCTGGAATGTTGCACCCGAGTAGCAGGGTACGAAAACTGAGACATATTTGAACACGTCTCCCGATCACATGGTTGATCATACTCTAGGTCCCACATGCATGTTTTAGCTGAAGGAAGAATACCTTAAACCTGGGTAGTTGAAACCCGTGGAATGGGTACCATGCAATATGACTTCAAAGGGTCTTCATTTGCTCACCGAACCTCTCCAATCCTATCACTGCTGCGTTTATGCCCCTGTACACATGCTTGATTCTCTTTCGGAGACATAGCAATCCATAGGTTTTAAGATACTTACTAGTCAGGTACATTCTTAGGCGTTTAATATGCGGTGTTGAGTCCATTTCGTTGAGCAAGGAGTAGCTCTTGTCTATTCCATATTTGGCTTAAGGAACTTTATCTGTGCTCATTTCAATCTCTGGTTTTATGCAGCACCCCAACTCACCTTTACCCTTAAGCAAGCATAAGTTGGTTTTCTAAATTTGAGACCCTGTTCTGTTCTGTAATTCAGTTCCTGTGTAGCCAAGTTTACATTCCGTGTATTAGTGATATCTTATGATGTTTCTTTTTCTGTGTGACTTATTTCAGTTAGAATCATCGTACCTGAATCCACTCATTATGCTGCTACGGGCCTGATGACATAGATTTCATTGCTGAGTGATACTGCATTGTACGTAAGTACCACATGTCCTTTATCCATTTTTCACTTTCTGCGATGTTGAACTTGTACTGTAAACGAGGTTCTTGTAAACAGAGCCGTTCCAAACTTTGGGGTGGCTGTGTCTTTTTGATTTTAATTTCCCTAAGCTATAGGACCATAAGTGGAAGTGCCCTAGGCTCTGTTGCTTTGTTTTTTAGATGTTTCAGGAAACACCATACACTTCTCCCAAGTGGTTGTTGGCAATTTACATCCCGCCCATCAGCATAACAAGGCTCCCAGTTCTCCATGGCCTGTCCTGCCTTTCTGGATTTTACACTTTTTTCAGATGGCCCTTTTGACCGGGGGGAAGTGAGACTTCATTGTAGTGCAGATATCCTTTGCAAGCTTGCTTGGTTGGCCAAAAAGGGCGTATGCGTTTTTTCCTGAATATATTCAGGAAAAAACGCATACGCCCTTTTTGGCCAAGTGCATCATTGTGGACGTTCTGCCTCTTTTCCTATGCTTGCAATGCAATTCCAGTCTACCTCCTGAAATCGGTTTCCTGCAATTCTGCCCCGCTTTCAAGTCCTCTTGGCAGCCTTACTTCAGTCTATTTTTGGACGATAGCTGTCATTTATAACTCTGCAGGTTTGTGAATTACAGTGCCCCTGAGCTCCTTTCTTCAACTCGCTTTCTTGTGACCTGGCCGCAACACCGCAGGATGTCTTCAGGCCCTAATCTGGTTCCGGCACGGCATGCTGAGCCTTTGGTTATTTCCTCTTCCTGGTGGGAAATGAGAGTTAAATTTGCCCGTCCAGACACCTCCAGCTAGTCTCTCATTGGTTCTCGCTATTCCTGTTCATCTTCCGCAGAAATTGCAAACTGGGACAAACAGGAGGTTAAAGGCGCTGACTTTCCAAGTGGGGAGAGTGTTAGTAAAGCGTCTGGAATGTTGCACCCGAGTACCAGGGGAGGAAAACTGAGACATATTTGAACACGTCTCCCGTTCACATGGTTGATCATACTTGGGTTCCACATGCATGTTTTAGCTGAAGGAAGAATACCTTAACCCTGTGTATTTGAAACCCGTGGAATGGGTACCATGCAATATGACTTCAAAGGGTCTTCATTTGCTCACGAACCTCTCCAATCCTATCACTGCTGCATTTATGCCCCTGTACACATGCTTGATTCTCTTTCGGAGACATAGCAATCCATAGGTTTTAAGATACTTACTAGTCAGGTACATTCTTAGGCATTTAATATGCGGTGTTGAGTCCATTTCGTTGAGCAAGGAGTAGCTCTTGTCTATTCCATATTTGGCTTAAGGAACTTTATCTGTGCTCATTTCAATCTCTGGTTTTATGCAGCACCCCAACTCACCTTTACCCTTAAGCAAGCATAAGTTGGTTTTCTAAATTTGAGACCCTGTTCTGTTCTGTAATTCAGTTCCTGTGTAGCCAAGTTTCCATTCCGTGTATTACTGATATCTTATGATGTTTCTTTTTCTGTGTGACTTATTTCAGTTAGAATCATCATACCTGAATCCACTCATTGTGCTGCTGAGCTCCTGATGACACAGATTTCATTGCTGAGTGATATTGCTTTGTAAGTAAATACCACAACTTTTTTATCCATTTTTCACTTTCTGCGATGTTGAACTTGTACTGTAAACGAGGTTCTTGTAAACAGAGCCGTTCAAAACTTTGGGGTGGCTGTGTCTTTTTGATTTTAAATTCCCTAAGCTATAGGACCATAAGTGGAAGTGCCCTAGGCTCTGTTGCTTTGTTTTTTAGATGTTTCAGGAAACACCATACACTTCTCCCGAGTGGTTGTTGGCAATTTACATCCCGCCCTTCAGCATAACAAGGCTCCCAGTTCTCCATGGCCTGTCCTGCCTTTCTGGATTTTACACTTTTTTCAGATGGCCCTTTTGACCGGGGGGAAGTGAGACTTCATTGTAGTGCAGATTTCCTTTGCAAGCTTGCTTGGTTGGCCAAAAAGGGCGTATGCGTTTTTTCCTGAATATATTCAGGAAAAAACGCATACGCCCTTTTTGGCCAAGTGCATCATTGTGGACGTTCTGCCTCTTTCCCTATGCTTTCAATGCAATTCCAGTCTACCTCCTGAAATCGGTTTCCTGCAATTCTGCCCCGCTTTCAAGTCCTCTTGGCAGCCTTACTTCAGTCTATTTTTGGACGATAGCTGTCATTTATAACTCTGCAGGTTTGTGAATTACAGTGCCCCTGAGCTCCTTTCTTCAACTCGCTTTCTTTTGAGCTGGCCGCAACACCGCAGGATGGCTTCAGGCCCTAATCTGGTTCCGGCACGGCACGCTGAGCCTTTGGTTAATTCCTCTTCCTGGTGGGAAATGAGAGTTAAATTTGCCCGTCCAGACACCTCCAGCTAGTCTCTCATTGGTTCTCGCTATTCCTGTTCATCTTCTGCAGAAATTGCGAACTGGGCCAAACAGGAGGTTAAAGGGACTGACTCTCCAAGTGGGGAGAGTGTTAGTAAAGCGTCTGGAATGTTGCACCCGAGTACCAGGGTACGAAAACTGAGACATATTTGAACACGTCTCCTGATCACATGGTTGATCATACTCTGGGTTCCACATGCATGTTTTAGCTGAAGGAAGAATACCTAAAACCTGGGTAGTTGAAACCCGTGGAATGGGTACCATGCAATATGACTTCAATGGGTCTTCATTTCCTCACCGAATCTCTCCAATCCTATCACTGCTGCGTTTATGCCCCTGTTCACATGCTTGATTCTCTTTCGGAGACATAGCAATCCATAGGTTTTAAGATACTTACTAGTCAGGTACATTCTTAGGCGTTTAATATGCGGTGTTGAGTCCATTTCGTTGAGCAAGGAGTAGCTCTTGTCTATTCCATATTTGGCTTAAGGAACTTTATCTGTGCTCATTTCAATCTCTGGTTTTATGCAGCACCCCAACTCACCTTTACCCTTAAGCAAGCATAAGTTGGTTTTCTAAATTTGAGACCCTGTTCTGTTCTGTAATTCAGTTCCTGTGTAGCCAAGTTTACATTCCGTGTATTACTGATATCTTATGATGTTTCTTTTTCTGTGTGACTTATTTCAGTTAGAATCATCATACCTGAATCCACTCATTGTGCTGCTAAGGGCCTGATGACATAGATTTCATTGCTGAGTGATATTGCTTTGTAAGTGAATACCACAACTTCTTTATCCATTTTTCACTTTCTGCGATGTTGAACTTGTATTGTAAACGAGGTTCTTGTAAACAGAGGCGTCCCAAACTTTGGGGTGGCTGTGTCTTTTTGATTTTAATTTCCCTAAGCTATAGGACCATAAGTGGAAGTGCCCTAGGCTCTGTTGCTTTGTTTTTTAGATGTTTCAGGAAACACCATACACTTCTCCCAAGTGTCTGTTGGCAATTTACATCCCGCCCTTCAGCATAACAAGGCTCCCAGTTCTCAATGGCCTGTCCTGCCTTTCTGGATTTTAAACTTTTTTCAGATGGCCCTTTTGACCGGGGGGAATTGAGACTTCATTGTAGTGCAGATTTCCTTTGCAAGCTTGCTTGGTTGGCCAAAAAGGGCGTATGCGTTTTTTCCTGAATATATTCAGGAAAAAACGCATACGCCCTTTTTGGCCAAGTGCATCATTGTGGACGTTCTGCCTCTTTTCCTATGCTTTCAATGCAATTCCAGTCTACCTCCTGAAATCGGTTTCCTGCAATTCTGCCCCGCTTTCAAGTCCTCTTGGCAGCCTTACTTCAGTCTATTTTTGGACGATAGCTGTCATTTATAACTCTGCAGGTTTGTGAATTACAGTGCCCCTGAGCTCCTTTCTTCAACTCGCTTTCTTTTGAGCTGGCCGCAACACCGCAGGATGGCTTCAGGCCCTAATCTGGTTCCGGCACGGCACGCTGAGCCTTTGGTTATTTCCTCTTCCTGTTGGGAAATGAGAGTTAAATTTGCCCGTCCAGACACCTCCAGCTAGCCTCTCATTGGTTCTCGCTATTCCTGTTCATCTTCCGCAGAAATTGCAAACTGGGCCAAACAGGAGTTTAAAGGCACTGACTCTCCAAGTCGGGAGAGTGTTAGTAAAGCGTCTGGAATGTTGCACCCGAGTACCACGGGAGGAAAACTGAGACATATTTGAACACGTCTCCCGTTCACATGGTTGATCATACTCTGGGTTCCACATGCATGTTTTAGCTGAAGGAAGAATACCTAAAACCTGGAGAGTTGAGACCCGTGTAATGGGTACCATGCAATATGACTTCAAAGGGTCTTCATTTGCTCACCAAACCTCTCCAATCCTATCACTGCTGCGTTTATGCCCCTGTACACACGCTTGATTCTCTTTTGGAGACATAGCAATCCATAGGTTTTAAGATACTTAGTAGTCAGGTACATTCTTAGGCGTTTAATATGGGGTGTTGAGTCCATTTCGTTGAGCAAGGAGTAGCTCTTGTCTATTCCATATTTGGCTTAAGGAACTTTATCTGTGCTCATTTCAATCTCTGGTTTTATGCAGCACGAGAACTCACCTTTCCCCTTAAGCAAGCATAAGTTGTTTTTCTAAATTTGAGACCCTGTTCTGTTTTGGAATGCAGTTCCTGTGTAGCCAAGTTTACATTCCGTGTATTAGTGATATCTTATGATGTTTCTTTTTCTGTGTGACTTATTTCAGTTAGAATCATCGTACCTGAATCCACTCATTATGCTGCTAAGGGCCTGATGACATAGATTTCATTGCTGAGTGATACTGCATTGTACGTAAGTACCTCAAGTTCTTTATCCATTTTTCACTTTCTGTGATATTGAACTTGTACGGTAAACGAGGTTCTTGTAAACGGAGGCGTCCCAAACTTTGGGGTGGCTGTGTCTTTTTGATTTTAATTTCCCTAAGCTATAGGACCATAAGTGGAAGTGCCCTAGGCTCTGTTGCTTTGTTTTTTAGATGTTTCAGGAAACACCATACACTTCTCCCGAGTGTCTGTTGGCAATTTACATCCCGCCCATCAGCATAAGAAGGCTCCCAATTCTCAATGGCCTGTCCTGCCTTTCTGGATTTTACACTTTTTTCAGATGGCCCTTTTGACCGGGGGGAAGTGAGACTTCATTGTAGTGCAGATTTCCTTTGCAAGCTTGCTTGGTTGGCCAAAAAGGGCGTATGCGTTTTTTCCTGAATATATTCAGGAAAAAACGCATACGCCCTTTTTGTCCAAGTGCATCATTGTGGACGTTCTGCCTCTTTTCCTATGCTTTCAATGCAATTTCAGTCTACCTCCTGAAATCGGTTTCCTGCAATTCTGCCCCGCTTTCAAGTCCTCTTGGCAGCCTTACTTCAGTCTATTTTTGGACGATAGCTGTCATTTATAACTCTGCAGGTTTGTGAATTACAGTGCCCCTGAGCTCCTTTCTACAACTCGCTTTCTTGTGAGCTGGCCGCAACACCGCAGGATGGCTTCAGGCCCTAATCTGGTTCCGGCACGGCACGCTGAGCCTTTGGTTAATTCCTCTTCCTGGTGGGAAATGAGAGTTAAATTTGCCCGTCCAGACACCTCCAGCTAGTCTCTCATTGGTTCTCGCTATTCCTGTTCATTTCCGCAGAAATTGCAAACTAGGCCAAACAGGAGGTTAAAGGGACTGACTCTCCAAGTCGGGAGAGTGTTAGTAAAGCGTCTGGAATGTTGCACCCAAGTACCAGGGGAGGAAAACTGAGACATATTTGAACACGTCTCCCGTTCACACGGTTGATCATACTCTGGGTTCCACATGCATGTTTTAGCTGAAGGAAGAATACCTTAAACCTTGAGAGTTGAGACCCGTGTAATGGGTACCATGCAATATGACTTCAAAGGGTCTTCATTTGCTCACGAACCTCTCAAATCCTATCACTGCTGCGTTTATGCCCCTGTACACATGCTTGATTCTCTTTCGGAGACATAGCAATCCATAGGTTTTAAGATACTTACTAGTCAGGTACATTCTTAGGCATTTAATATGCGGTGATGAGTCCATTTCGTTGAGCAAGGAGTAGCTCTTGTCTATTCCATATTTGGCTTAAGGAACTTTATCTGTGCTCATTTCAATCTCTGGTTTTATGCAGCACCCCAACTCACCTTTCCCCTTAAGCAAGCATAAGTTGGTTTTCTAAATTTGAGACCCTGTTCTGTTCTGTAATTCAGTTCCTGTGTAGCCAAGTTTCCATTCCGTGTATTACTGATATCTTATGATGTTTCTTTTTCTGTGTGACTTATTTCAGTTAGAATCATCATACCTGAATCCACTCATTGTGCTGCTAAGGTCCTGATGACACAGATTTCATTGCTGAGTGATATTGCTTTGTAAGTAAATACCACAACTTTTTTATCCATTTTTCACTTTCTGCGATTTTGAACTTGTACTGTAAACGAGGTTCTTGTAAACAGAGCCGTTCGAAACTTTGGGGTGGCTGTGTCTTTTTGATTTTAAATTCCCTAAGCTATAGGACCATAAGTGGAAGTGCCCTAGGCTCTGTTGCTTTGTTTTTTAGATGTTTCAGGAAACACCATACACTTCTCCCGAGTGGTTGTTGGCAATTTACATCCCGCCCTTCAGCATAACAAGGCTCCCAGTTCTCCATGGCCTGTCCTGCCTTTCTGGATTTTACACTTTTTTCAGATGGCCCTTTTGACCGGGGGGAAGTGAGACTTCATTGTAGTGCAGATTTACTTTGCAAGCTTGCTTGGTTGGCCAAAAAGGGCGTATGCGTTTTTTCCTGAATATATTCAGGAAAAAACGCATACGCCCTTTTTGGCCAAGTGCATCATTGTGGACGTTCTGCCTCTTTTCCTATGCTTTCAATGCAATTCCAGTCTACCTCCTGAAATCGGTTTCCTGCAATTCTGCCCCGCTTTCAAGTCCTCTTGGCAGCCTTACTTCAGTCTATTTTTGGACGATAGCTGTCATTTATAACTCTGCAGGTTTGTGAATTACAGTGCCCCTGAGCTCCTTTCTTCAACTCGCTTTCTTTTGAGCTGGCCGCAACACCGCAGGATGGCTTCAGGCCCTAATCTGGTTCCGGCACGGCACGCTGAGCCTTTGGTTATTTCCTCTTCCTGGTGGGAAATGAGAGTTAAATTTGCCCGTCCAGACACCTCCAGCTAGCCTCTCATTGGTTCTCGCTATTCCTGTTCATCTTCCGCAGAAATTGCAAACTGGGCCAAACAGGAGGTTAAAGGCGCTGACTTTTCAAGTGGGGAGAGTGTTAGTAAAGCGTCTGGAATGTTGCACCCGAGTACCAGGGGAGGAAAACTGAGACATATTTGAACACATCTCCCGTTCACATGGTTGATCATACTTGGGTTCCACATGCATGTTTTAGCTGAAGGAAGAATACCTAAAACCTGGGTAGTTGAAACCCGTGGAATGGGTACCATGCAATATGACTTCAAAGGGTCTTCATTTGCTCACCGAACCTCTCCAATCCTATCACTGCTGCGTTTATGCCCCTGTACACATGCTTGATTCTGTTTCGGAGACATAGCAATCCATAGGTTTTAAGATACTTACTAGTCAGGTACATTCTTAGGCGTTTAATATGCGGTGTTGAGTCCATTTCGTTGAGCAAGGAGTAGCTCTTGTCTATTCCATATTTGGCTTAAGGAACTTTATCTGTGCTCATTTCAATCTCTGGTTTTATGCAGCACCCCAACTCACCTTTCCCCTTAAGCAAGCATAAGTTGGTTTTCTAAATTTGAGACCCTGTTCTGTTCTGTAATTCAGTTCCTGTGTAGCCAAGTTTACATTCCGTGTATTACTGATATCTTATGATGTTTCTTTTTCTGTGTGACCTATTTCAGTTAGAATCATCATACCTGAATCCACTCATTGTGCTGCTAAGGGCCTGATGACACAGATTTCATTGCTGAGTGATATTGCTTTGTAAGTAAATACCACAACTTCTTTATCCATTTTTCAATTTCTGCGATGTTGAACTTGTACTGTAAACGAGGTTCTTGTAAACAGAGCCGTTCGAAACTTTGGGGTGGCTGTGTCTTTTTGATTTTAAATTCCCTAAGCTATAGGACCATAAGTGGAAGTGCCCTAGGCTCTGTTGCTTTGTTTTTTAGATGTTTCAGGAAACACCATACACTTCTCCCGAGTGGTTGTTGGCAATTTACATCCCGTCCATCAGCAGAACAAGGCTCCCAGTTCTCCATGGCCTGTCCTGCCTTTCTGGATTTTACACTTTTTTCAGATGGCCCTTTTGACCGGGGGGAAGTGAGACTTCATTGTAGTGCAGATTTCCTTTGCAAGCTTGCTTGGTTGGCCAAAAAGGGCGTATGCGTTTTTTCCTGAATATATTCAGGAAAAAACGCATACGCCCTTTTTGGCCAAGTGCATCATTGTGGACGTTCTGCCTCTTTTCCTATGCTTGCAATGCAATTCCAGTCTACCTCCTGAAATCGGTTTCCTGCAATTCTGCCCCGCTTTCAAGTCCTCTTGGCAGCCTTACTTCAGTCTATTTTTGGACGATAGCTGTCATTTATAACTCTGCAGGTTTGTGAATTACAGTGCCCCTGAGCTCCTTTCTTCAACTCGCTTTCTTGTGACCTGGCCACAACACCGCAGGATGTCTTCAGGCCCTAATATGGTTCTGGCACGGCACGCTGAGCCTTTGGTTAATTCCTCTTCCTGGTGGGAAATGAGAGTTAAATTTGCCCGTCCAGACACCTCCAGCTAGTCTCTCATTGGTTCTCGCTATTCCTGTTCATCTTCCACAGAAATTGCAAACTGGGCCAAACAGGAGGTTAAAGGGACTGACTCTCCAAGTGGGGAGAGTGTTAGTAAAGCGTCTGGAATGTTGCACCCGAGTACCAGGGTACGAAAACTGAGACATATTTGAACACGTCTCCCGATCACATGGTTGATCATACTCTAGGTCCCACATGCATGTTTTAGCTGAAGGAAGAATACCTTAAACCTGGGTAGTTGAAACCCGTGGAATGGGTACCATGCAATATGACTTCAAAGGGTCTTCATTTGCTCACCGAACCTCTCCAATCCTATCACTGCTGCGTTTATGCCCCTGTACACATGCTTGATTCTCTTTCGGAGACATAGCAATCCATAGGTTTTAAGATACTTACTAGTCAGGTACATTCTTAGGCATTTAATATGCGGTGTTGAGTCCATTTCGTTGAGCAAGGAGTAGCTCTTGTCTATTCCATATTTGGCTTAAGGAACTTTATCTGTGCTCATTTCAATCTCTGGTTTTATGCAGCACCCCAACTCACCTTTCCCCTTAAGCAAGCATAAGTTGGTTTTCTAAATTTGAGACCCTGTTCTGTTCTGTAATTCAGTTCCTGTGTAGCCAAGTTTACATTCCGTGTATTAGTGATATCTTATGATGTTTCTTTTTCTGTGTGACTTATTTCAGTTAGAATCATCGTACCGGAATCCACTCATTATGCTGCTACGGGCCTGATGACATAGATTTCATTGCTGAGTGATACTGCATTGTACGTAAGTACCACAAGTTCTTTATCCATTTTTCACTTTCTGCGATGTTGAACTTGTACTGTAAACGAGGTTCTTCTAAACAGAGCCGTTCCAAACTTTGGGGTGGCTGTGTCTTTTTGAATTTAATTTTCCTAAGCTATAGGACCATAAGTGGAAGTGCCCTAGGCTCTGTTGCTTTGTTTTTTAGATGTTTCAGGAAACACCATACACTTCTCCCGAGTGTTTGTTGGCAATTTACATCCCGCCCTTCAGCATAACAAGGCTCCCAGTTCTCCATGGCCTGTCCTGCCTTTCTGGATTTTACACTTTTTTCAGATGGCCCTTTTGACCGGGGGGAAGTGAGACTTCATTGTAGTGCAGATTTCCTTTGCAAGCTTGCTTGGTTGGCCAAAAAGGGCGTATGCGTTTTTTCCTGAATATATTCAGGAAAAAACGCATACGCCCTTTTTGGCCAAGTGCATCATTGTGGACGTTCTGCCTCTTTTCCTATGCTTTCAATGCAATTCCAGTCTACCTCCTGAAATCGGTTTCCTGCAATTCTGCCCCGCTTTCAAGTCCTCTTGGCAGCCTTACTTCAGTCTATTTTTGGACGATAGCTGTCATTTATAACTCTGCAGGTTTGTGAATTACAGTGCCCCTGAGCTCCTTTCTTCAACTCGCTTTCTTGTGACCTGGCCGCAACACCGCAGGATGTCTTCAGGCCCTAATCTGGTTCCGGCACGGCATGCTGATCCTTTGGTTATTTCCTCTTCCTGGTGGGAAATGAGAGTTAAATTTGCCCGTCCAGACACCTCCAGCTAGTCTCTCATTGGTTCTCGCTATTCCTGTTCATCTTCCGCAGAAATTGCAAACTGGGCCAAACAGGAGGTTAAAGGCGCTGACTTTCCAAGTGGGGAGAGTGTTAGTAAAGCGTCTGGAATGTTGCACCCGAGTACCAGGGGAGGAAAACTGAGACATATTTGAACACGTCTCCCGTTCACATGGTTGATCATACTTGGGTTCCACATGCATGTTTTAGCTGAAGGAAGAATACCTTAAACCTGTGTATTTGAAACCCGTGGAATGGGTACCATGCAATATGACTTCAAAGGGTCTTCATTTGCTCACCGAATCTCTCCAATCCTATCACTGCTGCGTTTATGCCCCTGTACACATGCTTGATTCTCTTTCGGAGACATAGCAATCCATAGGTTTTAAGATACTTACTAGTCAGGTACATTCTTAGGCGTTTAATATGCGGTGTTGAGTCCATTTCGTTGAGCAAGGAGTAGCTCTTGTCTATTCCATATTTGGCTTAAGGAACTTTATCTGTGCTCATTTCAATCTCTAGTTTTATGCAGCACCCCAACTCACCTTTCCCCTTAAGCAAGCATAAGTTGGTTTTCTAAATTTGAGACCCTGTTCTGTTCTGTAATTCAGTTCCTGTGTAGCCAAGTTTACATTCCGTGTATTAGTGATATCTTATGATGTTTCTTTTTCTGTGTGACTTATTTCAGTTAGAATCATGATACCTGAATCCACTCATTGTGCTGCTAAGGGCCTGATGACACAGATTTCATTGCTGAGTGATATTGCTTTGTAAGTAAATACCACAACTTCTTTATCCATTTTTCAATTTCTGCGATGTTGAACTTGTACTGTAAACGAGGTTCTTGTAAACAGAGCCGTTCCAAACTTTGGGGTGGCTGTGTCTTTTTGATTTTAAATTCCCTAAGCTATAGGACCATAAGTGGAAGTGCCCTAGGCTCTGTTGCTTTGTTTTTTAGATGTTTCAGGAAACACCATACACTTCTCCCGAGTGGTTGTTGGCAATTTACATCCCGCCCATCAGCATAACAAGGCTCCCAGTTCTCCATGGCCTGTCCTGCCTTTCTGGATTTTACACTTTTTTCAGATGGCCCTTTTGACCGGGGGGAAGTGAGACTTCATTGTAGTGCAGATTTCCTTTGCAAGCTTGCTTGGTTGGCCAAAAAGGGCGTATGCGTTTTTTCCTGAATATATTCAGGAAAAAACGCATACGCCCTTTTTGGCCAAGTGCATCATTGTGGACGTTCTGCCTCTTTTCCTATGCTTTCAATGCAATTCCAGTCTACCTCCTGAAATCGGTTTCCTGCAATTCTGCCCCGCTTTCAAGTCCTCTTGGCAGCCTTACTTCAGTCTATTTTTGGACGATAGCTGTCATTTATAACTCTGCAGGTTTGTGAATTACAGTGCCCCTGAGCTCCTTTCTTCAACTCGCTTTCTTGTGACCTGGCCGCAACACCGCAGGATGTCTTCAGGCCCTAATCTGGTTCTGGCACGGCATGCTGAGCCTTTGGTTAATTCCTCTTCCTGGTGGGAAATGAGAGTTAAATTTGCCCATCCAGACACCTCCAGCTAGTCTCTCATTGGTTCTCGCTATTCCTGTTCATCTTCCACAGAAATTGCAAACTGGGCCAAACAGGAGGTTAAAGGGACTGACTCTCCAAGTGGGGAGAGTGTTAGTAAAGCGTCTGGAATGTTGCACCCGAGTAGCAGGGTACGAAAACTGAGACATATTTGAACACGTCTCCCGATCACATGGTTGATCATACTCTAGGTTCCACATGCATGTTTTAGCTGAAGGAAGAATACCTTAAACCTGGGTAGTTGAAACCCGTGGAATGGGTACCATGCAATATGACTTCAAAGGGTCTTCATTTGCTCACCGAACCTCTCCAATCCTATCACTGCTGCGTTTATGCCCCTGTACACATGCTTGATTCTCTTTCGGAGACATAGCAATCCATAGGTTTTAAGATACTTACTAGTCAGGTACATTCTTAGGCATTTAATATGCGGTGTTGAGTCCATTTCGTTGAGCAAGGAGTAGCTCTTGTCTATTCCATATTTGGCTTAAGGAACTTTATCTGTGCTCATTTCAATCTCTGGTTTTATGCAGCACCCCAACTCACCTTTCCCCTTAAGCAAGCATAAGTTGGTTTTCTAAATTTGAGACCCTGTTCTGTTCTGTAATTCAGTTCCTGTGTAGCCAAGTTTACATTCCGTGTATTAGTGATATCTTATGATGTTTCTTTTTCTGTGTGACTTATTTCAGTTAGAATCATCGTACCTGAATCCACTCATTATGCTGCTACGGGCCTGATGACATAGATTTCATTGCTGAGTGATACTGCATTGTACGTAAGTACCACAAGTTCTTTATCCATTTTTCACTTTCTGCGATGTTGAACTTGTACTGTAAACGAGGTTCTTGTAAACAGAGCCGTTCCAAACTTTGGGGTGGCTGTGTCTTTTTGATTTTAATTTCCCTAAGCTATAGGACCATAAGTGGAAGTGCCCTAGGCTCTGTTGCTTTGTTTTTTAGATGTTTCAGGAAACACCATACACTTCTCCCGAGTGTCTGTTGGCAATTTACATCCCGCCCATCAGCATAACAAGGCTCCCAGTTCTCCATGGCCTGTCCTGCCTTTCTGGATTTTACACTTTTTTCAGATGGCCCTTTTGACCGGGGGGAAGTGAGACTTCATTGTAGTGCAGATTTCCTTTGCAAGCTTGCTTGGTTGGCCAAAAAGGGCGTATGCGTTTTTTCCTGAATATATTCAGGAAAAAACGCATACGCCCTTTTTGGCCAAGTGCATCATTGTGGACGTTCTGCCTCTTTTCCTATGCTTTCAATGCAATTCCAGTCTACCTCCTGAAATCGGTTTCCTGCAATTCTGCCCCGCTTTCAAGTCCTCTTGGCAGCCTTACTTCAGTCTATTTTTGGACGATAGCTGTCATTTATAACTCTGCAGGTTTGTGAATTACAGTGCCCCTGAGCTCCTTTCTTCAACTCGCTTTCTTTTGAGCTGGCCGCAACACCGCAGGATGGCTTCAGGCCCTAATCTGGTTCCGGCACGGCACGCTGAGCCTTTGGTTATTTCCTCTTCCTGGTGGGAAATGAGAGTTAAATTTGCCCGTCCAGACACCTCCAGCTAGCCTCTCATTGGTTCTCGCTATTCCTGTTCATCTTCCGCAGAAATTGCAAACTGGGCCAAACAGGAGGTTAAAGGGACTGACTCTCCAAGTCGGGAGAGTGTTAGTAAAGCGTCTGGAATGTTGCACCCGAGTACCAGGGGAGGAAAACTGAGACATATTTGAACACGTCTCCCGTTCACATGGTTGATCATACTTGGGTTCCACATGCATGTTTTAGCTGAAGGAAGAATACCTAAAACCTGGGTAGTTGAAACCCGTGGAATGGGTACCATGCAATATGACTTCAAAGGGTCTTCATTTGCTCACCGAACCTCTCCAATCCTATCACTGCTGCGTTTATGCCCCTGTACACATGCTTGATTCTCTTTCGGAGACATAGCAATCCATAGGTTTTAAGATACTTACTAGTCAGGTACATTCTTAGGCGTTTAATATGCGGTGTTGAGTCCATTTCGTTGAGCAAGGAGTAGCTCTTGTCTATTCCATATTTGGCTTAAGGAACTTTATCTGTGCTCATTTCAATCTCTGGTTTTATGCAGCACCCCAACTCACCTTTCCCCTTAAGCAAGCATAAGTTGGTTTTCTAAATTTGAGACCCTGTTCTGTTCTGTAATTCAGTTCCTGTGTAGCCAAGTTTACATTCCGTGTATTAGTGATATCTTATGATGTTTCTTTTTCTGTGTGACCTATTTCAGTTAGAATCATCATACCTGAATCCACTCATTGTGCTGCTAAGGGCCTGATGACACAGATTTCATTGCTGAGTGATATTGCTTTGTAAGTAAATACCACAACTTCTTTATCCATTTTTCAATTTCTGCGATGTTGAACTTGTACTGTAACCGAGGTTCTTGTAAACAGAGCCGTTCGAAACTTTGGGGTGGCTGTGTCTTTTTGATTTTAAATTCCCTAAGCTATAGGACCATAAGTGGAAGTGCCCTAGGCTCTGTTGCTTTGTTTTTTAGATGTTTCAGGAAACACCATACACTTCTCCCGAGTGGTTGTTGGCAATTTACATCCCGCCCATCAGCAGAACAAGGCTCCCAGTTCTCCATGGCCTGTCCTGCCTTTCTGGATTTTACACTTTTTTCAGATGGCCCTTTTGACCGGGGGGAAGTGAGACTTCATTGTAGTGCAGATTTCCTTTGCAAGCTTGCTTGGTTGGCCAAAAAGGGCGTATGCGTTTTTTCCTGAATATATTCAGGAAAAAACGCATACGCCCTTTTTGGCCAAGTGCATCATTGTGGACGTTCTGCCTCTTTTCCTATGCTTGCAATGCAATTCCAGTCTACCTCCTGAAATCGGTTTCCTGCAATTCTGCCCCGCTTTCAAGTCCTCTTGGCAGCCTTACTTCAGTCTATTTTTGGACGATAGCTGTCATTTATAACTCTGCAGGTTTGTGAATTACAGTGCCCCTGAGCTCCTTTCTTCAACTCGCTTTCTTGTGACCTGGCCACAACACCGCAGGATGTCTTCAGGCCCTAATATGGTTCTGGCACGGCACGCTGAGCCTTTGGTTAATTCCTCTTCCTGGTGGGAAATGAGAGTTAAATTTGCCCGTCCAGACACCTCCAGCTAGTCTCTCATTGGTTCTCGCTATTCCTGTTCATCTTCCACAGAAATTGCAAACTGGGCCAAACAGGAGGTTAAAGGGACTGACTCTCCAAGTGGGGAGAGTGTTAGTAAAGCGTCTGGAATGTTGCACCCGAGTACCAGGGTACGAAAACTGAGACATATTTGAACACGTCTCCCGATCACATGGTTGATCATACTCTAGATCCCACATGCATGTTTTAGCTGAAGGAAGAATACCTTAAACCTGGGTAGTTGAAACCCGTGGAATGGGTACCATGCAATATGACTTCAAAGGGTCTTCATTTGCTCACCGAACCTCTCCAATCCTATCACTGCTGCGTTTATGCCCCTGTACACATGCTTGATTCTCTTTCGGAGACATAGCAATCCATAGGTTTTAAGATACTTACTAGTCAGGTACATTCTTAGGCATTTAATATGCGGTGTTGAGTCCATTTCGTTGAGCAAGGAGTAGCTCTTGTCTATTCCATATTTGGCTTAAGGAACTTTATCTGTGCTCATTTCAATCTCTGGTTTTATGCAGCACCCCAACTCACCTTTCCCCTTAAGCAAGCATAAGTTGGTTTTCTAAATTTGAGACCCTGTTCTGTTCTGTAATTCAGTTCCTGTGTAGCCAAGTTTACATTCCGTGTATTAGTGATATCTTATGATGTTTCTTTTTCTGTGTGACTTATTTCAGTTAGAATCATCGTACCGGAATCCACTCATTATGCTGCTACGGGCCTGATGACATAGATTTCATTGCTGAGTGATACTGCATTGTACGTAAGTACCACAAGTTCTTTATCCATTTTTCACTTTCTGCGATGTTGAACTTGTACTGTAAACGAGGTTCTTGTAAACAGAGCCGTTCCAAACTTTGGGGTGGCTGTGTCTTTTTGAATTTAATTTTCCTAAGCTATAGGACCATAAGTGGAAGTGCCCTAGGCTCTGTTGCTTTGTTTTTTAGATGTTTCAGGAAACACCATACACTTCTCCCGAGTGTTTGTTGGCAATTTACATCCCGCCCTTCAGCATAACAAGGCTCCCAGTTCTCCATGGCCTGTCCTGCCTTTCTGGATTTTACACTTTTTTCAGATGGCCCTTTTGACCGGGGGAAAGTGAGACTTCATTGTAGTGCAGATTTCCTTTGCAAGCTTGCTTGGTTGGCCAAAAAGGGCGTATGCGTTTTTTCCTGAATATATTCAGGAAAAAACGCATACGCCCTTTTTGGCCAAGTGCATCATTGTGGACGTTCTGCCTCTTTTCCTATGCTTTCAATGCAATTGCAGTCTACCTCCTGAAATCGGTTTCCTGCAATTCTGCCCCGCTTTCAAGTCCTCTTGGCAGCCTTACTTCAGTCTATTTTTGGACGATAGCTGTCATTTATAACTCTGCAGGTTTGTGAATTACAGTGCCCCTGAGCTCCTTTCTACAACTCGCTTTCTTGTGAGCTGGCCGCAACACCGCAGGATGGCTTCAGGCCGTAATCTGGTTCCGGCCCGGCATGCTGAGCCTTTGGTTAATTCCTCTTCCTGGTGGGAAATGAGAGTTAAATTTGCCCGTCCAGACACCTCCAGCTAGTCTCTCATTGGTTCTCGCTATTCCTGTTCACCTTCCGCAGAAATTGCAAACTGGGCCAAACAGGAGGTTAAAGGGACTGACTCTCCAAGTCGGGAGGGTGTTAGTAAAGCGTCTGGAATGTTGCACCCGAGTACCAGGGGAGGAAAACTGAGACATATTTGAACACGTCTCCCGTTCACACGGTTGATCATACTCTGGGTTCCACATGCATGTTTTAGCTGAAGGAAGAATACCTTAAACCTGGAGAGTTGAGACCCGTGTAATGGGTACCATGCAATATGACTTCAAAGGGTCTTCATTTGCTCACGAACCTCTCCAATCCTATCACTGCTGCGTTTATGCCCCTGTACACATGCTTGATTTTCTTTCGGAGACATAGCAATCCATAGGTTTTAAGATACTTACTAGACAGGTACCTTCTTAGGCGTTTAATATGCGGTGTTGGGTCCATTTCATTGAGCAAGGAGTAGCTCTTGTCTATTCCATATTTGGCTTAAGGAACTTTATCTGTGCTCATTTCAATCTCTGGTTTTATGCAGCACCCCAACTCACCTTTACCCTTAAGCAAGAATAAGTTGGTTTTCTAAATTTGAGACCCTGTTCTGTTCTGTAATTCAGTTCCTGTGTAGCCAAGTTTACATTCCGTGTATTACTGATATCTTATGATGTTTCTTTTTCTGTGTGACTTATTTCAGTTAGAATCATCATACCTGAATCCACTCATTGTGCTGCTAAGGGCCTGATGACACAGATTTCATTGCTGAGTGATATTGCTTTGTAAGTAAATACCACAACTTCTTTATCCATTTTTCACTTTCTGCGATGTTGAACTTGTACTGTAAACGAGGTTCTTGTAAACAGAGCCGTTCCAAACTTTGGGGTGGCTGTGTCTTTTTGATTTTAATTTCCCTAAGCTATAGGACCATAAGTGGAAGTGCCCTAGGTTCTGTTGCTTTGTTTTTTAGATGTTTCAGGAAACACCATACACTTCTCCCGAGTGGTTGTTGGCAATTTACATCCCGCCCTTCAGCATAACAAGGCTCCCAGTTCTCCATGGCCTGTCCTGCCTTTCTGGATTTTACACTTTTTTCAGATGGCCCTTTTGACCGGGGGGAAGTGAGACTTTATTGTAGTGCAGATTTCCTTTGCAAGCTTGCTTGGTTGGCCAAAAAGGGCGTATGCGTTTTTTCCTGAATATATTCAGGAAAAAACGCATACGCCCTTTTTGGCCAAGTGCATCATTGTGGACGTTCTGCCTCTTTTCCTATGCTTTCAATGCAATTCCAGTCTATCTCCTGAAATCGGTTTCCTGCAATTCTGCCCCGCTTTCAAGTCCTCTTGGCAGCCTTACTTCAGTCTATTTTTGGACGATAGCTGTCATTTATAACTCTGCAGGTTTGTGAATTACAGTGTCCCTGAGCTCCTTTCTTCAACTCGCTTTCTTGTGAGCTGGCCGCAACACCGCAGGATGGCTTCAGGCCCTAATCTGGTTCCGGCACGGCATGCTGAGCCTTTGGTTAATTCCTCTTCCTGGTGGGAAATGAGAGTTAAATTTGCCCGTCCAGACACCTCCAGCTAGTCTCTCATTGGTTCTCGCTATTCCTATTCATCTTCCACAGAAATTGCGAACTGGGCCAAACAGGAGGTTAAAGGGACTGACTCTCCAAGTGGGGAGAGTGTTAGTAAAGCGTCTGGAATGTTGCACCCGAGTACCAGGGTACGAAAACTGAGACATATTTGAACACGTCTCCCGATCACATGGTTGATCATACTCTGCGTTCCACATGCACGTTTTAGCTGAAGGAAGAATACCTAAAACCTGGGTAGTTGAAACCCGTGGAATGGGTACCATGCAATATGACTTCAATGGGTCTTCATTTCCTCACCGAATCTCTCCAATCCTATCACTGCTGCGTTTATGCCCCTGTACACATGCTTGATTCTCTTTCGGAGACATAGCAATCCATAGGTTTTAAGATACTTACTAGTCAGGTACATTCTTAGGCGTTTAATATGCGGTGTTGAGTCCATTTCGTTGAGCAAGGAGTAGCTCTTGTCTATTCCATATTTGACTTAAGGAACTTTATCTGTGCTCATTTCAATCTCTGGTTTTATGCAGCACCCCAACTCACCTTTACCCTTAAGCAAGCATAAGTTGGTTTTCTAAATTTGAGACCCTGTTCTGTTCTGTAATTCAGTTCCTGTGTAGCCAAGTTTACATTCCGTGTATTAGTGATAACTTATGATGTTTCTTTTTCTGTGTGACTTATTTCAGTTAGAATCATCATACCTGAATCCACTCATTGTGCTGCTAAGGGCCTGATGACATAGATTTCATTGCTGAGTGATATTGCTTTGTAAGTGAATACCACAACTTCTTTATCCATTTTTCACTTTCTGCGATGTTGAACTTGTATTGTAAACGAGGTTCTTGTAAACAGAGGCGTCCCAAACTTTGGGGTGGCTGTGTCTTTTTGATTTTAATTTCCCTAAGCTATAGGACCATAAGTGGAAGTGCCCTAGGCTCTGTTGCTTTGTTTTTTAGATGTTTCAGGAAACACCATACACTTCTCCCGAGTGTCTGTTGGCAATTTACATCCCGCCCATCAGCATAACAAGGCTCCCAGTTCTCCATGGCCTGTCCTGCCTTTCTGGATTTTACACATTTTTCAGATGGCCCTTTTGACCGGGGGGAAGTGAGACTTCATTGTAGTGCAGATTTCCTTTGCAAGCTTGCTTGGTTGGCCAAAAAGGGCGTATGCGTTTTTTCCTGAATATATTCAGGAAAAAACGCATACGCCCTTTTTGGCCAAGTGCATCATTGTGGACGTTCTGCCTCTTTTCCTATGCTTTCAATGCAATTCCAGTCTATCTCCTGAAATCGGTTTCCTGCAATTCTGCCCCGCTTTCAAGTCCTCTTGGCAGCCTTACTTCAGTCTATTTTTGGACGATAGCTGTCATTTATAACTCTGCAGGTTTGTGAATTACAGTGCCCCTGAGCTCCTTTCTTCAACTTGCTTTCTTGTGACCTGGCCGCAACACCGCAGGATGGCTTCAGGCCCTAATCTGGTTCCGGCCTGGCACGCTGAGCCTTTGGTTAATTCCTCTTCGTGGTGGGAAATGAGAGTTAAATTTGCCCGTTCAGACACCTCCAGCTAGCCTCTCATTGGTTCTCGCTATTCCTGTTCATCTTCCGCAGAAATTGCAAACTGGGCCAAACAGGAGGTTAAAGGGACTGACTCTCCAAGTCGGGAGAGTGTTAGTAAAGCGTCTGGAATGTTGCACCCGAGTACCAGGGGAGGAAAACTGAGACATATTTGAACACGTCTCCCGTTCACACGGTTGATCATACTCTGGGTTCCACATGCATGTTTTAGCTGAAGGAAGAATACCTTAAACCTGGAGAGTTGAGACCCGTGTAATGGGTTCCATGCAATATGACTTCAAAGGGTCTTCATTTGCTCACCGAACCTCTACAATCCTATCACTGCTGCGTTTATGCCCCTGTACACATGCTTGATTCTCTTTCGGAGACATAGCAATCCATAGGTTTTAAGATACTTACTAGGCAGGTACATTCTTAGGCGTTTAATATGCGGTGTTGAGTCCATTTCGTTGAGCAAGGAGTAGCTCTTGTCTATTCCATATTTGGCTTAAGGAACTTTATCTGTGCTCATTTCAATCTCTGGTTTTATGCAGCACCCCAACTCACCTTTACCCTTAAGCAAGCATAAGTTGGTTTTCTAAATTTGAGACCCTGTTCTGTTCTGTAATTCAGTTCCTGTGTAGCCAAGTTTACATTCCGTGTATTAGTGATATCTTGTGATGTTTCTTTTTCTGTGTGACTTATTTCAGTTAGAATCATCATACCTGAATCCACTCATTATGCTGCTACGGGCCTGATGACATAGATTTCATTGCTGAGTGATACTGCATTGTACGTAAGTACCACAAGTTCTTTATCCATTTTTCACTTTCTGCTATGTTGAACTTGTACTGTAAATGAGGTTCTTGTAAACAGAGCCGTTCCAAACTTTGGGGTGGCTGTGTCTTTTTGATTTTAATTTCCCTAAGCTATAGGACCATAAGTGGAAGTGCCCTAGGCTCTGTTGCTTTGATTTTTAGATGTTTCAGGAAACACCATACACTTCTCCCGAGTGGTTGTTGGCAATTTACATCCCGGCCATCAACATAACAAGGCTCCCAGTTCTCCATGGCCTGTCCTGCCTTTCTGGATTTTACACTTTTTTCAGATGGCCCTTTTGACCGGGGGAAGTGAGACTTCATTGTAGTGCAGATTTCCTTTGCAAGCTTGCTTGGTTGGCCAAAAAGGGCGCATGCGTTTTTTCCTGAATATATTCAGGAAAAAACGCATACGCCCTTTTTGGCCAAGTGCATCATTGTGGACGTTCTGCCTCTTTTCCTATGCT
This sequence comes from Delphinus delphis, assembly GCF_949987515.2. Classification (NCBI taxonomy): domain Eukaryota; kingdom Metazoa; phylum Chordata; class Mammalia; order Artiodactyla; family Delphinidae; genus Delphinus; species Delphinus delphis. Next base: position 97,307 of record NW_027192943.1, on the reverse strand, counting down.
TTCAATGCAATTCCAGTCTACCTCCTGAAATCGGTTTCCTGCAATTCTGCCCCGCTTTCAAGTCCTCTTGGCAGCCTTACTTCAGTCTATTTTTGGACGATAGCTGTCATTTATAACTCTGCAGGTTTGTGAATTACAGTGCCCCTGAGCTCCTTTCTTCAACTCGCTTTCTTGTGACCTGGCCGCAACACCGCAGGATGGCTTCAGGCCCTAATCTGGTTCCGGCACGGCACGCTGAGCCTTTGGTTAATTCCTCTTCCTGGTGGGAAATGAGAGTTAAATTTGCCCGTCCAGACACCTCCAGCTAGTCTCTCATTGGTTCTCGCTATTCCTGTTCATCTTCCGCAGAAATTGCAAACTGGGCCAAACAGGAGGTTAAAGGCGCTGACTTTCCAAGTGGGGAGAGTGTTAGTAAAGCGTCTGGAATGTTGCACCCGAGTACCAGGGGAGGAAAACTGAGACATATTTGAACACGTCTCCCGTTCACATGGTTGATCATACTTGGGTTCCACATGCATGTTTTAGCTGAAGGAAGAATACCTTAAACCTGTGTATTTGAAACCCGTGGAATGGGTACCATGCAATATGACTTCAAAGGGTCTTCATTTGCTCACCGAACCTCTCCAATCCTATCACTGCTGCGTTTATGCCCCTGTACACATGCTTGATTCTCTTTCGGAGACATAGCAATCCATAGGTTTTAAGATACTTACTAGACAGGTACCTTCTTAGGCGTTTAATATGCGGTGTTGAGTCCATTTCATTGAGCAAGGAGTAGCTCTTGTCTATTCCATATTTGGCTTAAGGAACTTTATCTGTGCTCATTTCAATCTCTGGTTTTATGCAGCACCCCAACTCACCTTTACCCTTAAGCAAGAATAAGTTGGTTTTCTAAATTTGAGACCCTGTTCTGTTCTGTAATTCAGTTCCTGTGTAGCCAAGTTTACATTCCGTGTATTACTGATATCTTATGATGTTTCTTTTTCTGTGTGACTTATTTCAGTTAGAATCATCATACCTGAATCCACTCATTGTGCTGCTAAGGGCCTGATGACACAGATTTCATTGCTGAGTGATATTGCTTTGTAAGTAAATACCACAACTTCTTTATCCATTTTTCACTTTCTGCGATGTTGAACTTGTACTGTAAACGAGGTTCTTGTAAACAGAGCCGTTCCAAACTTTGGGGTGGCTGTGTCTTTTTGATTTTAATTTCCCTAAGCTATAGGACCATAAGTGGAAGTGCCCTAGGTTCTGTTGCTTTGTTTTTTAGATGTTTCAGGAAACACCATACACTTCTCCCGAGTGGTTGTTGGCAATTTACATCCCGCCCTTCAGCATAACAAGGCTCCCAGTTCTCCATGGCCTGTCCTGCCTTTCTGGATTTTACACTTTTTTCAGATGGCCCTTTTGACCGGGGGGAAGTGAGACTTTATTGTAGTGCAGATTTCCTTTGCAAGCTTGCTTGGTTGGCCAAAAAGGGCATATGCGTTTTTTCCTGAATATATTCAGGAAAAAACGCATACGCCCTTTTTGGCCAAGTGCATCATTGTGGACGTTCTGCCTCTTTTCCTATGCTTTCAATGCAATTCCAGTCTATCTCCTGAAATCGGTTTCCTGCAATTCTGCCCCGCTTTCAAGTCCTCTTGGCAGCCTTACTTCAGTCTATTTTTGGACGATAGCTGTCATTTATAACTCTGCAGGTTTGTGAATTACAGTGTCCCTGAGCTCCTTTCTTCAACTCGCTTTCTTGTGAGCTGGCCGCAACACCGCAGGATGGCTTCAGGCCCTAATCTGGTTCCGGCACGGCACGCTGAGCCTTTGGTTAATTCCTCTTCCTGGTGGGAAATGAGAGTTAAATTTGCCCGTCCAGACACCTCCAGCTAGTCTCTCATTGGTTCTCGCTATTCCTGTTCATCTTCCACAGAAATTGCGAACTGGGCCAAACAGGAGGTTAAAGGGACTGACTCTCCAAGTGGGGAGAGTGTTAGTAAAGCGTCTGGAATGTTGCACCCGAGTACCAGGGTACGAAAACTGAGACATATTTGAACACGTCTCCCGATCACATGGTTGATCATACTCTGCGTTCCACATGCACGTTTTAGCTGAAGGAAGAATACCTAAAACCTGGGTAGTTGAAACCCGTGGAATGGGTACCATGCAATATGACTTCAATGGGTCTTCATTTCCTCACCGAATCTCTCCAATCCTATCACTGCTGCGTTTATGCCCCTGTACACATGCTTGATTCTCTTTCGGAGACATAGCAATCCATAGGTTTTAAGATACTTACTAGTCAGGTACATTCTTAGGCGTTTAATATGCGGTGTTGAGTCCATTTCGTTGAGCAAGGAGTAGCTCTTGTCTATTCCATATTTGACTTAAGGAACTTTATCTGTGCTCATTTCAATCTCTGGTTTTATGCAGCACCCCAACTCACCTTTACCCTTAAGCAAGCATAAGTTGGTTTTCTAAATTTGAGACCCTGTTCTGTTCTGTAATTCAGTTCCTGTGTAGCCAAGTTTACATTCCGTGTATTAGTGATAACTTATGATGTTTCTTTTTCTGTGTGACTTATTTCAGTTAGAATCATCATACCTGAATCCACTCATTGTGCTGCTAAGGGCCTGATGACATAGATTTCATTGCTGAGTGATATTGCTTTGTAAGTGAATACCACAACTTCTTTATCCATTTTTCACTTTCTGCGATGTTGAACTTGTATTGTAAACGAGGTTCTTGTAAACAGAGGCGTCCCAAACTTTGGGGTGGCTGTGTCTTTTTGATTTTAATTTCCCTAAGCTATAGGACCATAAGTGGAAGTGCCCTAGGCTCTGTTGCTTTGTTTTTTAGATGTTTCAGGAAACACCATACACTTCTCCCGAGTGTCTGTTGGCAATTTACATCCCGCCCATCAGCATAACAAGGCTCCCAGTTCTCCATGGCCTGTCCTGCCTTTCTGGATTTTACACTTTTTTCAGATGGCCCTTTTGACCGGGGGGAAGTGAGACTTCATTGTAGTGCAGATTTCCTTTGCAAGCTTGCTTGGTTGGCCAAAAAGGGCGTATGCGTTTTTTCCTGAATATATTCAGGAAAAAACGCATACGCCCTTTTTGGCCAAGTGCATCATTGTGGACGTTCTGCCTCTTTTCCTATGCTTTCAATGCAATTCCAGTCTATCTCCTGAAATCGGTTTCCTGCAATTCTGCCCCGCTTTCAAGTCCTCTTGGCAGCCTTACTTCAGTCTATTTTTGGACGATAGCTGTCATTTATAACTCTGCAGGTTTGTGAATTACAGTGCCCCTGAGCTCCTTTCTTCAACTTGCTTTCTTGTGACCTGGCCGCAACACCGCAGGATGGCTTCAGGCCCTAATCTGGTTCCGGCCTGGCACGCTGAGCCTTTGGTTAATTCCTCTTCGTGGTGGGAAATGAGAGTTAAATTTGCCCGTTCAGACACCTCCAGCTAGCCTCTCATTGGTTCTCGCTATTCCTGTTCATCTTCCGCAGAAATTGCAAACTGGGCCAAACAGGAGGTTAAAGGGACTGACTCTCCAAGTCGGGAGAGTGTTAGTAAAGCGTCTGGAATGTTGCACCCGAGTACCAGGGGAGGAAAACTGAGACATATTTGAACACGTCTCCCGTTCACACGGTTGATCATACTCTGGGTTCCACATGCATGTTTTAGCTGAAGGAAGAATACCTTAAACCTGGAGAGTTGAGACCCGTGTAATGGGTTCCATGCAATATGACTTCAAAGGGTCTTCATTTGCTCACCGAACCTCTACAATCCTATCACTGCTGCGTTTATGCCCCTGTACACATGCTTGATTCTCTTTCGGAGACATAGCAATCCATAGGTTTTAAGATACTTACTAGGCAGGTACATTCTTAGGCGTTTAATATGCGGTGTTGAGTCCATTTCGTTGAGCAAGGAGTAGCTCTTGTCTATTCCATATTTGGCTTAAGGAACTTTATCTGTGCTCATTTCAATCTCTGGTTTTATGCAGCACCCCAACTCACCTTTAACCTTAAGCAAGCATAAGTTGGTTTTCTAAATTTGAGACCCTGTTCTGTTCTGTAATTCAGTTCCTGTGTAGCCAAGTTTACATTCCGTGTATTAGTGATATCTTGTGATGTTTCTTTTTCTGTGTGACTTATTTCAGTTAGAATCATCATACCTGAATCCACTCATTATGCTGCTACGGGCCTGATGACATAGATTTCATTGCTGAGTGATACTGCATTGTACGTAAGTACCACAAGTTCTTTATCCATTTTTCACTTTCTGCGATGTTGAACTTGTACTGTAAATGAGGTTCTTGTAAACAGAGCCGTTCCAAACTTTGGGGTGGCTGTGTCTTTTTGATTTTAAATTCCCTAAGCTATAGGACCATAAGTGGAAGTGCCCTAGGCTCTGTTGCTTTGATTTTTAGATGTTTCAGGAAACACCATACACTTCTCCCGAGTGGTTGTTGGCAATTTACATCCCGGCCATCAACATAACAAGGCTCCCAGTTCTCCATGGCCTGTCCTGCCTTTCTGGATTTTACACTTTTTTCAGATGGCCCTTTTGACCGGGGGGAAGTGAGACTTCATTGTAGTGCAGATTTCCTTTGCAAGCTTGCTTGGTTGGCCAAAAAGGGCGCATGCGTTTTTTCCTGAATATATTCAGGAAAAAACGCATACGCCCTTTTTGGCCAAGTGCATCATTGTGGACGTTCTGCCTCTTTTCCTATGCTTTCAATGCAATTCCAGTCTACCTCCTGAAATCGGTTTCCTGCAATTCTGCCCCGCTTTCAAGTCCTCTTGGCAGCCTTACTTCAGTCTATTTTTGGACGATAGCTGTCATTTATAACTCTGCAGGTTTGTGAATTACAGTGCCCCTGAGCTCCTTTCTTCAACTCGCTTTCTTGTGACCTGGCCGCAACACCGCAGGATGGCTTCAGGCCCTAATCTGGTTCCGGCACGGCACGCTGAGCCTTTGGTTAATTCCTCTTCCTGGTGGGAAATGAGAGTTAAATTTGCCCGTCCAGACACCTCCAGCTAGTCTCTCATTGGTTCTCGCTATTCCTGTTCATCTTCCGCAGAAATTGCAAACTGGGCCAAACAGGAGGTTAAAGGGACTGACTCTCCAAGTGGGGAGAGTGTTAGTAAAGCGTCTGGAATGTTGCACCCGAGTACCAGGGGAGGAAAACTGAGACATATTTGAACACGTCTCCCGTTCACATGGTTGATCATACTCTGGGTTCCACATGCATGTTTTAGCTGAAGGAAGAATACCTTAAACCTGGAGAGTTAAGACCCGTGTAATGGGTACCATGCAATATGACTTCAAAGGGTCTTCATTTGCTCACCGAACCTCTCCAATCCTATCACTGCTGCGTTTATGCCCCTGTACACATGCTTGATTCTCTTTCGGAGACATAGCAATCCATAGGTTTTAAGATACTTACTAGTCAGGTACATTCTTAGGCGTTTAATATGCGGTGTTGAGTCCATTTCGTTGAGCAAGGAGTAGCTCTTGTCTATTCCATATTTGGCTTAAGGAACTTTACCTGTGCTCATTTCAATCTCTGGTTTTATGCAGCACCCCAACTCACCTTTCCCCTTAAGCAAGCATAAGTTGGTTTTCTAAATTTGAGACCCTGTTCTGTTTTGGAATGCAGTTCCTGTGTAGCCAAGTTTACATTCCGTGTATTACTGATATCTTATGATGTTTCTTTTTCTGTGTGACTTATTTCAGGTAGAATCATCGTACCTGAATCCACTCATTATGCTGCTACGGGCCTGATAACATAGATTTCATTGCTGAGTGATACTGCATTGTACGTAAGTACCACAAGTTCTTTATCCATTTTTCACTTTCTGTGATATTGAACTTGTACGGTAAACGAGGTTCTTGTAAACGGAGGTGTCCCAAACTTTGGGGTGGCTGTGTCTTTTTGATTTTAATTTCCCTAAGCTATAGGACCATAAGTGGAAGTGCCCTAGGCTCTGATGCTTTGTTTTTTAGATGTTTCAGGAAACACCATACACTTCTCCTGAGTGTCTGTTGGCAATTTACATCCCGCCCATCAGCATAACAAGGCTCCCAGTTCTCCATGGCCTGTCCTGCCTTTCTGGAGTTTACACTTATTTCAGATGACCCTTTTGACCTGGGAGAAGTGAGACTTCATTGTAGTGCAGATTTCCTTTGCAAGCTTGCTTGGTTGGCCAAAAAGGGCGTATGCGTTTTTTCCTGAATATATTCAGGAAAAAACGCATACGCCCTTTTTGGCCAAGTGCATCATTGTGGACGTTCTGCCTCTTTTCCTATGCTTTCAATGCAATTCCAGTCTACCTCCTGAAATCGGATTCCTGCAATTCTGCCCCGCTTTCAAGTCCTCTTGGCAGCCTTACTTCAGTCTATTTTTGGACGATAGCTGTCATTTATAACTCTGCAGGTTAGTGAATTGCAGTGCCCCTGAGCTCCTTTCTTCAACTCGCTTTCTTGTGAGCTGGCCGCAACACCGCAGGATGGCTTCAGGCCCTAATCTGATTCCGGCACGGCACGCTGAGCCTTTGGTTATTTCCTCTTCCTGGTGGGAAATGAGAGTTAAATTTGCCCGTCCAGACACCTCCAGCTAGTCTCTCATTTGTTCTCGCTATTCCTGTTCATCTTCCGCAGAAATTGCAAACTGGGCCAAACAGGAGGTTAAAGGCACTGACTTTCCAAGTGGGGAGAGTGTTAGTAAAGCGTCTGGAATGTTGCACCCGAGTACCAGGGGAGGAAAACTGAGACATATTTGAACACGTCTCCCGTTCACATGGTTGATCATACTTGGGTTCCACATGCATGTTTTAGCTGAAGGAAGAATACCTAAAACCTGGGTAGTTGAAACCCGTGGAATGGGTACCATGCAATATGACTTCAAAGGGTCTTCATTTGATCACTGAACCTCTCCAATCCTATCACTGCTGCGTTTATGCCCCTGTACACATGCTTGATTCTCTTTCGGAGACATAGCAATCCATAGGTTTTAAGATACTTACTAGTCAGGTACATTCTTAGGCGTTTAATATGCGGTGTTGAGTCCATTTCGTTGAGCAAGGAGTAGCTCTTGTCTATTCCATATTTGGCTTAAGGAATTTTATCTGTGCTCATTTCAATCTCTGGTTTTATGCAGCACCCCAACTCACCTTTCCCCTTAAGCAAGCATAAGTTGGTTTTCTAAATTTGAGACCCTGTTCTGTTCTGTAATTCAGTTCCTGTGTAGCCAAGTTTACATTCCGTGTATTACTGATATCTTATGATGTTTCTTTTTCTGTGTGACTTATTTCAGTTAGAATCATCATACCTGAATCCACTCATTGTGCTGCTAAGGGCCTGATGACACAGATTTCATTGCTGAGTGATATTGCTTTGTAAGTAAATACCACAACTTCTTTATCCATTTTTCACTTTCTGCGATGTTGAACTTGTACTGTAAACGAGGTTCTTGTAAACAGAGCCGTTCCAAACTTTGGGGTGGCTGTGTCTTTTTCATTTTAATTTCCCTAAGCTATAGGACCATAAGTGGAAGTGCCCTAGGCTCTGTTGCTTTGTTTTTTAGATGTTTCAGGAAACACCATACACTTCTCCCGAGTGTCTGTTGGCAATTTACATCCCGCCCATCAGCATAACAAGGCTCCCAGTTCTCCATGGCCTGTCCTGCCTTTCTGGATTTTACACTTTTTTGAGATGGCCCTTTTGACCGGGGGGAAGTGAGACTTCATTGTAGTGCAGATTTCCTTTGCAAGCTTGCTTGGTTGGCCAAAAAGGGCGTATGCGTTTTTTCCTGAATATATTCAGGAAAAAACGCATACGCCCTTTTTGGCCAAGTGCATCATTGTGGACGTTCTGCCTCTTTTCCTATGCTTTCAATGCAATTCCAGTCTACCTCCTGAAATCGGTTTCCTGCAATTCTGCCCCGCTTTCAAGTCCTCTTGGCAGCCTTACTTCAGTCTATTTTTGGACGATAGCTGTCATTTATAACTCTGCAGGTTTGTGAATTACAGTGCCCCTGAGCTCCTTTCTTCAACTCGCTTTCTTGTGAGCTGGCCGCAACACCGCAGGATGGCTTCAGGCCCTAATCTGGTTCCGGCACGGCACGCTGAGCCTTTGGTTAATTCCTCTTCCTGGTGGGAAATGAGAGTTAAATTTGCCCGTCCAGACACCTCCAGGTAGTCTCTCATTGGTTCTCGCTATTCCTGTTCATCTTCCGCAGAAATTGCAAACTGGGCCAAACAGGAGGTTAAAGGGACTGACTCTCCAAGTGGGGAGAGTGATAGTAAAGCGTCTGGAATGTTGCACCCGAGTACCAGGGTACGAAAACTGAGACATATTTGAACACGTCTCCCGATCACATGGTTGATCATACTCTAGGTTCCACATGCATGTTTTAGATGAAGGAAGAATACCTTAAACCTGGGTAGTTGAAACCCGTGGAATGGGTACCATGCAATATGACTTCAAAGGGTCTTCATTTGCTCACGAACCTCTCCAATCCTATCACTGCTGCGTTTATGCCCCTGTACACATGCTTGATTCTCTTTCGGAGACATAGCAATCCATAGGTTTTACGATACTTACTAGTCAGGTGCATTCTTAGACGTTTAATATGGGGTTTTGTGTCCATTTCGTTGAGCAAGGAGTAGCTCTTGTCTATTCCATATTTGGCTTAAGGAACTTTATCTGTGCTCATTTCAATCTCTGGTTTTATGCAGCACCCCAACTCACCTTTCCCCTTAAGCAAGCATAATTTGGTTTTCTAAATTTGAGACCCTGTTCTGTTCTGTAATTCAGTTCCTGTGTAGCCAAGTTTACATTCCGTGTATTACTGATATCTTATGATGTTTCTTTTTCTGTGTGACTTATTTCAGTTAGAATCATCATACCTGAATCCACTCATTGTGCTGCTAAGGGCCTGATGACACAGATTTCATTGCTGAGTGATATTGCTTTGTAAGTAAATACCACAACTTCTTTATCCATTTTTCACTTTCTGCGATGTTGAACTTGTACTGTAAACGAGGTTCTTGTAAACAGAGCCGTTCCAAACTTTGGGGTGGCTGTGTCTTTTTCATTTTAATTTCCCTAAGCTATAGGACCATAAGTGGAAGTGCCCTAGGCTCTGTTGCTTTGTTTTTTAGATGTTTCAGGAAACACCATACACTTCTCCCGAGTGTCTGTTGGCAATTTACATCCCGCCCATCAGCATAACAAGGCTCCCAGTTCTCCATGGCCTGTCCTGCCTTTCTGGATTTTACACTTTTTTGAGATGGCCCTTTTGACCCGGGGGAAGTGAGACTTCATTGTAGTGCAGATTTCCTTTGCAAGCTTGCTTGGTTGGCCAAAAAGGGCGTATGCGTTTTTTCCTGAATATATTCAGGAAAAAACGCATACGCCCTTTTTGGCCAAGTGCATCATTGTGGACGTTCTGCCTCTTTTCCTATGCTTTCAATGCAATTCCAGTCTACCTCCTGAAATCGGTTTCCTGCAATTCTGCCCCGCTTTCAAGTCCTCTTGGCAGCCTTACTTCAGTCTATTTTTGGACGATAGCTGTCATTTATAACTCTGCAGGTTTGTGAATTACAGTGCCCCTGAGCTCCTTTCTTCAACTCGCTTTCTTGTGAGCTGGCCGCAACACCGCAGGATGGCTTCAGGCCCTAATCTGGTTCCGGCACGGCACGCTGAGCCTTTGGTTAATTCCTCTTCCTGGTGGGAAATGAGAGTTAAATTTGCCCGTCCAGACACCTCCAGGTAGTCTCTCATTGGTTCTCGCTATTCCTGTTCATCTTCCGCAGAAATTGCAAACTGGGCCAAACAGGAGGTTAAAGGGACTGACTCTCCAAGTGGGGAGAGTGTTAGTAAAGCGTCTGGAATGTTGCACCCGAGTACCAGGGGAGGAAAACTGAGACATATTTGAACACGTCTCCCGTTCACATGGTTGATCATACTCTGGGTTCCACATGCATGTTTTAGCTGAAGGAAGAATACCTTAAACCTGGAGAGTTAAGACCTGTGTAATGGGTACCATGCAATATGACTACAAAGGGTCTTCATTTGCTCACCGAACCTCTCCAATCCTATCAGTGCTGCGTTTATGCCCCTGTACACATGCTTGATTCTCTTTTGGAGACATAGCAATCCATAGGTTTTAAGATACTTACTAGTCAGGTACATTCTTAGGCGTTTAATATGGGGTTTTGAGTCCATTTCGTTGAGCAAGGAGTAGCTCTTGTCTATTCCATATTTGGCTTAAGGAACTTTATCTGTGTTCATTTCAATCTCTGGTTTTATGCAGCACCCCAACTCACCTTTCCCCTTAAGCAAGCATAAGTTGGTTTTCTGAATTTGAGACCCTGTTCTGTTTTGGAATGCAGTTCCTGTGTAGCCAGGTTTACATTCCGTGTATTACTGATATCTTATGATGTTTCTTTTTCTGTGTGACTTATTTCAGGTAGAATCATCGTACCTGAATCCACTCATTGTGCTGCTACGGGCCTGATGACATAGATTTCATTGCTGAGTGATACTGCATTGTACGTAAGTACCTCAAGTTCTTTATCCATTTTTCACTTTCTGTGATATTGAACTTGTACGGTAAACAAGGTTCTTGTAAACGGAGGCGTCCCAAACTTTGGGGTGGCTGTGTCTTTTTGATTTTAATTTCCCTAAGCTATAGGACCATAAGTGGAAGTGCCCTAGGCTCTGATGCTTTGTTTTTTAGATGTTTCAGGAAACACCATACACTTCTCCTGAGTGTCTGTTGGCAATTTACATCCCGCCCATCAGCATAACAAGGCTCCCAGTTCTCCATGGCCTGTCCTGCCTTTCTGGAGTTTACACTTTTTTCAGATGGCCCTTTTGACCGGGGAGAAGTGAGACTTCATTGTAGTGCAGATTTCCTTTGCAAGTTTGCTTGGTTGGCCAAAAAGGGCGTATGCGTTTTTTCCTGAATATATTCAGGAAAAAACGCATACGCCCTTTTTGGCCAAGTGCATCATTGTGGACGTTCTGCCTCTTTTCCTATGCTTTCAATGCAATTCCAGTCTACCTCCTGAAATCGGTTTCCTGCAATTCTGCCCCGCTTTCAAGTCCTCTTGGCAGCCTTACTTCAGTCTATTTTTGGACGATAGCTGTCATTTATAACTCTGCAGGTTTGTGAATTACAGTGCCCCTGAGCTCCTTTCTTCAACTCGCTTTCTTGTGACCTGGCCGCAACACCGCAGGATGGCTTCAGGCCCTAATCTGGTTCTGGCACGGCACGCTGAGCCTTTGGTTAATTCCTCTTCCTGTTGGGAAATGACAGTTAAATTTGCCCGTCCAGACACCTCCAGCTAGCCTCTCATTGGTTCTCGCTATTCCTGTTCATCTTCCACAGAAATTGCAAACTGGGCCAAACAGGAGGTTAAAGGGACTGACTCTCCAAGTGGGGAGAGTGTTAGTAAAGCGTCTGGAATGTTGCACCCGAGTACCAGGGTACGAAAACTGAGACATATTTGAACACGTCTCCCGATCACATGGTTGATCATACTCTAGGTTCCACATGCATGTTTTAGATGAAGGAAGAATACCTTAAACCTGGGTAGTTGAAACCCGTGGAATGGGTACCATGCAATATGACTTCAAAGGGTCTTCAGTTGCTCACGAACCTCTCCAATCCTATCACTGCTGCGTTTATGCCCCTGTACACACGCTTGATTCTCTTTCGGAGACATAGCAATCCATAGGTTTTACGATACTTACTAGTCAGGTGCATTCTTAGACGTTTAATATGGGGTTTTGTGTCCATTTCGTTGAGCAAGGAGTAGCTCTTGTCTATTCCATATTTGGCTTAAGGAACTTTATCTGTGCTCATTTCAATCTCTGGTTTTATGCAGCACCCCAACTCACCTTTCCCCTTAAGCAAGCATAAGTTGGTTTTCTAAATTTGAGACCCTGTTCTGTTCTGTAATTCAGTTCCTGTGTAGCCAAGTTTCCATTCCGTGTATTACTGATATCTTATGATGTTTCTTTTTCTGTGTGACTTATTTCAGTTAGAATCATCATACCTGAATCCACTCATTATGCTGCTACGGGCCTGATGACACAGATTTCATTGCTGAGTGATATTGCTTTGTACGTAAATACCACAAGTTCTTTATCCATTTTTCACTTTCTGCGATGTTGAACTTGTACTGTAAACGAGGTTCTTGTAAACAGAGCCGTTCCAAACTTTGGGGTGGCTGTGTCTTTTTGATTTTAATATCCCTAAGCTATAGGACCATAAGTGGAAGTGCCCTAGGTTCTGTTGCTTTGTTTTTTAGATGTTTCAGGAAACACCATACACTTCTCCCGAGTGGTTGTTGGCAATTTACATCCCGCCCATCAGCATAACAAGGCTCCCAGTTCTCCATGGCCTGTCCTGCCTTTCTGGATTTTACACTTTTTTCAGATGGCCCTTTTGACCGGGGGGAAGTGAGACTTCATTGTAGTGCAGATTTCCTTTGCAAGCTTGCTTGGTTGGCCAAAAAGGGCGTATGCGTTTTTTCCTGAATATATTCAGGAAAAAACGCATACGCCCTTTTTGGCCAAGTGCATCATTGTGGACGTTCTGCCTCTTTTCCTATGCTTTCAATGCAATTCCAGTCTACCTCCTGAAATCGGTTTCCTGCAATTCTGCCCCGCTTTCAAGTCCTCTTGGCAGCCTTACTTCAGTCTATTTTTGGACGATAGCTGTCATTTATAACTCTGCAGGTTTGTGAATTACAGTGCCCCTGAGCTCGTTTCTTCAACTCGCTTTCTTGTGACCTGGCCGCAACACCGCAGGATGGCTTCAGGCCCTAATCTGGTTCCGGCACGGCACGCTGAGCCTTTGGTTATTTCCTCTTCCTGGTGGGAAATGAGAGTTAAATTTGCCCGTCCAGACACCTCCAGGTAGTCTCTCATTGGTTCTCGCTATTCCTGTTCATCTTCCGCAGAAATTGCAAACTGGGCCAAACAGGAGGTTAAAGGGACTGACTCTCCAAGTGGGGAGAGTGTTAGTAAAGCGTCTGGAATGTTGCACCCGAGTACCAGGGGAGGAAAACTGAGACATATTTGAACACATCTCCCGTTCACATGGTTGATCATACTTGGGTTCCACATGCATGTTTTAGCTGAAGGAAGAATACCTTAAACCTGGGTAGTTGAAACCCGTGGAATGGGTACCATACAATATGACTTCAAAGGTTCTTCATTTGCTCACCGAACCTCTCCAATCCTATCACTGCTGCGTTTATGCCCCTGTACACATGCTTGATTCTCTTTCGGAGACATAGCAATCCATAGGTTTTAAGATACTTACTAGTCAGGTACATTCTTAGGCGTTTAATATGGGGTGTTGAGTCCATTTCGTTGAGCAAGGAGTAGCTCTTGTCTATTCCATATTTGGCTTAAGGAACTTTATCTGTGCTCATTTCGATCTCTGGTTATGCAGCACCCCAATTCACCTTTCCCCTTAAGCAAGCATAAGTTGGTTTTCTAAATTTGAGACCCTGTTCTGTTCTGTAATTCAGTTCCTGTGTAGCCAAGTTTACATTCCGTGTATTACTGATATATTATGATGTTTCTTTTTCTGTGTGACTTATTTCAGTTAGAATCATCATACCTGAATCCACTCATTGTGCTGCTAAGGGCCTGATGACATAGATTTCATTGCTGAGTGATATTGCTTTGTAAGTAAATACCACAACTTCTTTATCCATTTTTCACTTTCTGCGATGTTGAACTTGTACTGTAAATGAGGTTCTTGTAAACAGAGCCGTTTCAAACTTTGGGGTGGCTGTGTCTTTTTTATTTTAATTTCCCTAAGCTATAGGACCATAAGTGGAAGTGCCCTAGGCTCTGTTGACTTGTTTTTTAGATGTTTCAGGAAACACCATACACTTCTCCCGAGTGGTTGTTGGCAATTTGCATCCCGCCCATCAGCATAACAAGGCTCCCAGTTCTCCATGGCCTGTCCTGCCTTTCTGGATTTTACACTTTTTTCAGATGGCCCTTTTGACCGGGGGGAAGTGAGACTTCATTGTAGTGCAGATTTCCTTTGCAAGCTTGCTTGGTTGGCCAAAAAGGGCGTATGCGTTTTTTCCTGAATATATTCAGGAAAAAACGCATACGCCCTTTTTGGCCAAGTGCATCATTGTGGACGTTCTGCCTCTTTTCCTATGCTTTCAATGCAATTCCAGTCTACCTCCTGAAATCGGTTTCCTGCAATTCTGCCCCGCTTTCAAGTCCTCTTGGCAGCCTTACTTCAGTCTATTTTTGGACGATAGCTGTCATTTATAACTCTGCAGGTTTGTGAATTACAGTGCCCCTGAGCTCCTTTCTTCAACTCGCTTTCTTGTGAGCTGGCCGCAACACCGCAGGATGGCTTCAGGCCCTAATCTGGTTCCGGCCCGGCATGCTGAGCCTTTGGTTATTTCCTCTTCCTGGTGGGAAATGAGAGTTAAATTTGCCCGTCCAGACACCTCCAGCTAGCCTCTCATTGGTTCTCGCTATTCTTGTTCATCTTCCGCAGAAATTGCAAACTGGGCCAAACAGGAGGTTAAAGGCGCTGACTTTCCAAGTGGGGAGAGTATTAGTAAAGCGTCTGGAATGTTGCACCCGAGTACCAGGGGAAGAAACCTGAGACATATTTGAACACGTCTCCCGTTCACATGGTTGATCATACTTGGGTTCCACATGCATGTTTTAGCTGAAGGAAGAATACCTAAAACCTGGGTAGTTGAAACCCGTGGAATGGGTACCATGCAATATGACTTCAAAGGGTCTTCATTTGCTCACTGAACCTCTCCAATCCTATCACTGCTGCGTTTATGCCCCTGTACACATGCTTGATTCTCTTTTGGAGACATAGCAATCCATAGGTTTTAAGATACTTACTAGTCAGGTACATTCTTAGGCGTTTAATATGCGGTGTTGAGTCCATTTCGTTGAGCAAGGAGTAGCTCTTGTCTATTCCATATTTGGCTTAAGGAACTTTATCTGTGCTCATTTCAATCTCTGGTTTTATGCAGCACCCCAACTCACCTTTCCCCTTAAGCAAGCATAAGTTGGTTTTCTAAATTTGAGACCCTGTTCTGTTCTGTAATTCAGTTCCTGTGTAGCCAAGTTTACATTCCGTGTATTAGTGATATCTTATGATGTTTCTTTTTCTGTGTGACTTATTTCAGTTAGAATCATCATACCTGAATCCACTCATTGTGCTGCTAAGGGCCTGATGACACAGATTTCATTGCTGAGTGATATTGCTTTGTAAGTAAATACCACAACTTCTTTATCCATTTTTCACTTTCTGCGATGTTGAACTTGTACTGTAAACGAGGTTCTTGTAAACAGAGCCGTTCCAAACTTTGGGGTGGCTGTGTCTTTTTTATTTTAATTTCCCTAAGCTATAGGAGCATAAGTGGAAGTGCCCTAGGCTCTGTTGATTTGTTTTTTAGATGTTTCAGGAAACACCATACACTTCTCCCGAGTGGTTGTTGGCAATTTACATCCCGCCCATCAGCATAACAAGGCTCCCAGTTCTCCATGGCCTGTCCTGCCTTTCTGGATTTTACACTTTTTTCAGATGGCCCTTTTGACCGGGGGGAAGTGAGACTTCATTGTAGTGCAGATTTCCTTTGCAAGCTTGCTTGGTTGGCCAAAAAGGGCGTATGCGTTTTTTCCTGAATATATTCAGGAAAAAACGCATACGCCCTTTTTGGCCAAGTGCATCATTGTGGACGTTCTGCCTCTTTTCTTATGCTTTCAATGCAATTCCAGTCTACCTCCTGAAATCGGTTTCCTGCAATTCTGCCCCGCTTTCAAGTCCTCTTGGCAGCCTTACTTCAGTCTATTTTTGGACGATAGCTGTCATTTATAACTCTGCAGGTTTGTGAATTACAGTGCCCCTGAGCTCCTTTCTTCAACTCGCTTTCTTGTGAGCTGGCCGCAACACCGCAGGATGGCTTCAGGCCCTAATCTGGTTCCGGCACGGCACGCTGAGCCTTTGGTTAATTCCTCTTCCTGGTGGGAAATGAGAGTTAAATTTGCCCGTCCAGACACCTCCAGGTAGTCTCTCATTGGTTCTCGCTATTCCTGTTCATCTTCCGCAGAAATTGCAAACTGGGCCAAACAGGAGGTTAAAGGGACTGACTCTCCAAGTGGGGAGAGTGTTAGTAAAGCGTCTGGAATGTTGCACCCGAGTACCAGGGGAGGAAAACTGAGACATATTTGAACACGTCTCCCGTTCACATGGTTGATCATACTCTGGGTTCCACATGCATGTTTTAGCTGAAGGAAGAATACCTTAAACCTGGAGAGTTAAGACCTGTGTAATGGGTACCATGCAATATGACTACAAAGGGTCTTCATTTGCTCACCGAACCTCTCCAATCCTATCAGTGCTGCGTTTATGCCCCTGTACACATGCTTGATTCTCTTTTGGAGACATAGCAATCCATAGGTTTTAAGATACTTACTAGTCAGGTACATTCTTAGGCGTTTAATATGGGGTTTTGAGTCCATTTCGTTGAGCAAGGAGTAGCTCTTGTCTATTCCATATTTGGCTTAAGGAACTTTATCTGTGTTCATTTCAATCTCTGGTTTTATGCAGCACCCCAACTCACCTTTCCCCTTAAGCAAGCATAAGTTGGTTTTCTGAATTTGAGACCCTGTTCTGTTTTGGAATGCAGTTCCTGTGTAGCCAGGTTTACATTCCGTGTATTACTGATATCTTATGATGTTTCTTTTTCTGTGTGACTTATTTCAGGTAGAATCATCGTACCTGAATCCACTCATTGTGCTGCTACGGGCCTGATGACATAGATTTCATTGCTGAGTGATACTGCATTGTACGTAAGTACCTCAAGTTCTTTATCCATTTTTCACTTTCTGTGATATTGAACTTGTACGGTAAACAAGGTTCTTGTAAACGGAGGCGTCCCAAACTTTGGGGTGGCTGTGTCTTTTTGATTTTAATTTCCCTAAGCTATAGGACCATAAGTGGAAGTGCCCTAGGCTCTGATGCTTTGTTTTTTAGATGTTTCAGGAAACACCATACACTTCTCCTGAGTGTCTGTTGGCAATTTACATCCCGCCCATCAGCATAACAAGGCTCCCAGTTCTCCATGGCCTGTCCTGCCTTTCTGGAGTTTACACTTTTTTCAGATGGCCCTTTTGACCGGGGAGAAGTGAGACTTCATTGTAGTGCAGATTTCCTTTGCAAGTTTGCTTGGTTGGCCAAAAAGGGCGTATGCGTTTTTTCCTGAATATATTCAGGAAAAAACGCATACGCCCTTTTTGGCCAAGTGCATCATTGTGGACGTTCTGCCTCTTTTCCTATGCTTTCAATGCAATTCCAGTCTACCTCCTGAAATCGGTTTCCTGCAATTCTGCCCCGCTTTCAAGTCCTCTTGGCAGCCTTACTTCAGTCTATTTTTGGACGATAGCTGTCATTTATAACTCTGCAGGTTTGTGAATTGCAGTGCCCCTGAGCTCCTTTCTTCAACTCGCTTTCTTGTGACCTGGCCGCAACACCGCAGGATGTCTTCAGGCCCTAATCTGGTTCTGGCACGGCACGCTGAGCCTTTGGTTAATTCCTCTTCCTGTTGGGAAATGACAGTTAAATTTGCCCGTCCAGACACCTCCAGCTAGCCTCTCATTGGTTCTCGCTATTCCTGTTCATCTTCCACAGAAATTGCAAACTGGGCCAAACAGGAGGTTAAAGGGACTGACTCTCCAAGTGGGGAGAGTGTTAGTAAAGCGTCTGGAATGTTGCACCCGAGTACCAGGGTACGAAAACTGAGACATATTTGAACACGTCTCCCGATCACATGGTTGATCATACTCTAGGTTCCACATGCATGTTTTAGATGAAGGAAGAATACCTTAAACCTGGGTAGTTGAAACCCGTGGAATGGGTACCATGCAATATGACTTCAAAGGGTCTTCAGTTGCTCACGAACCTCTCCAATCCTATCACTGCTGCGTTTATGCCCCTGTACACACGCTTGATTCTCTTTCGGAGACATAGCAATCCATAGGTTTTACGATACTTACTAGTCAGGTGCATTCTTAGACGTTTAATATGGGGTTTTGTGTCCATTTCGTTGAGCAAGGAGTAGCTCTTGTCTATTCCATATTTGGCTTAAGGAACTTTATCTGTGCTCATTTCAATCTCTGGTTTTATGCAGCACCCCAACTCACCTTTCACCTTAAGCAAGCATAAGTTGGTTTTCTAAATTTGAGACCCTGTTCTGTTTTGGAATGCAGTTCCTGTGTAGCCAAGTTTACATTCCGTGTATTAGTGATATCTTATGATGTTTCTCTTTCTGTGTGACTTATTTCAGTTAGAATCATCGTACCTGAATCCACTCATTATGCTGCTACGGGCCTGATGACACAGATTTCATTGCTGAGTGATATTGCTTTGTACGTAAATACCACAAGTTCTTTATCCATTTTTCACTTTCTGCGATGTTGAACTTGTACTGTAAACGAGGTTCTTGTAAACAGAGCCGTTCCAAACTTTGGGGTGGCTGTGTCTTTTTGATTTTAATATCCCTAAGCTATAGGACCATAAGTGGAAGTGCCCTAGGTTCTGTTGCTTTGTTTTTTAGATGTTTCAGGAAACACCATACACTTCTCCCGAGTGGTTGTTGGCAATTTACATCCCGCCCATCAGCATAACAAGGCTCCCAGTTCTCCATGGCCTGTCCTGCCTTTCTGGATTTTACACTTTTTTCAGATGGCCCTTTTGACCGGGGGGAAGTGAGACTTCATTGTAGTGCAGATTTCCTTTGCAAGCTTGCTTGGTTGGCCAAAAAGGGCGTATGCGTTTTTTCCTGAATATATTCAGGAAAAAACGCATACGCCCTTTTTGGCCAAGTGCATCATTGTGGACGTTCTGCCTCTTTTCCTATGCTTTCAATGCAATTCCAGTCTACCTCCTGAAATCGGTTTCCTGCAATTCTGCCCCGCTTTCAAGTCCTCTTGGCAGCCTTACTTCAGTCTATTTTTGGACGATAGCTGTCATTTATAACTCTGCAGGTTTGTGAATTACAGTGCCCCTGAGCTCGTTTCTTCAACTCGCTTTCTTGTGACCTGGCCGCAACACCGCAGGATGGCTTCAGGCCCTAATCTGGTTCCGGCACGGCACGCTGAGCCTTTGGTTATTTCCTCTTCCTGGTGGGAAATGAGAGTTAAATTTGCCCGTCCAGACACCTCCAGCTAGTCTCTCATTGGTTCTCGCTATTCCTGTTCATCTTCCGCAGAAATTGCAAACTGGGCCAAACAGGAGGTTAAAGGGACTGACTCTCCAAGTGGGGAGAGTGTTAGTAAAGCGTCTGGAATGTTGCACCCGAGTACCAGGGGAGGAAAACTGAGACATATTTGAACACATCTCCCGTTCACATGGTTGATCATACTTGGGTTCCACATGCATGTTTTAGCTGAAGGAAGAATACCTTAAACCTGGGTAGTTGAAACCCGTGGAATGGGTACCATACAATATGACTTCAAAGGTTCTTCATTTGCTCACCGAACCTCTCCAATCCTATCACTGCTGCGTTTATGCCCCTGTACACATGCTTGATTCTCTTTCGGAGACATAGCAATCCATAGGTTTTAAGATACTTACTAGTCAGGTACATTCTTAGGCGTTTAATATGGGGTGTTGAGTCCATTTCGTTGAGCAAGGAGTAGCTCTTGTCTATTCCATATTTGGCTTAAGGAACTTTATCTGTGCTCATTTCGATCTCTGGTTATGCAGCACCCCAATTCACCTTTCCCCTTAAGCAAGCATAAGTTGGTTTTCTAAATTTGAGACCCTGTTCTGTTCTGTAATTCAGTTCCTGTGTAGCCAAGTTTACATTCCGTGTATTACTGATATATTATGATGTTTCTTTTTCTGTGTGACTTATTTCAGTTAGAATCATCATACCTGAATCCACTCATTGTGCTGCTAAGGGCCTGATGACATAGATTTCATTGCTGAGTGATATTGCTTTGTAAGTAAATACCACAACTTCTTTATCCATTTTTCACTTTCTGCGATGTTGAACTTGTACTGTAAATGAGGTTCTTGTAAACAGAGCCGTTTCAAACTTTGGGGTGGCTGTGTCTTTTTTATTTTAATTTCCCTAAGCTATAGGACCATAAGTGGAAGTGCCCTAGGCTCTGTTGACTTGTTTTTTAGATGTTTCAGGAAACACCATACACTTCTCCCGAGTGGTTGTTGGCAATTTGCATCCCGCCCATCAGCATAACAAGGCTCCCAGTTCTCCATGGCCTGTCCTGCCTTTCTGGATTTTACACTTTTTTCAGATGGCCCTTTTGACCGGGGGGAAGTGAGACTTCATTGTAGTGCAGATTTCCTTTGCAAGCTTGCTTGGTTGGCCAAAAAGGGCGTATGCGTTTTTTCCTGAATATATTCAGGAAAAAACGCATACGCCCTTTTTGGCCAAGTGCATCATTGTGGACGTTCTGCCTCTTTTCCTATGCTTTCAATGCAATTCCAGTCTACCTCCTGAAATCGGTTTCCTGCAATTCTGCCCCGCTTTCAAGTCCTCTTGGCAGCCTTACTTCAGTCTATTTTTGGACGATAGCTGTCATTTATAACTCTGCAGGTTTGTGAATTACAGTGCCCCTGAGCTCCTTTCTTCAACTCGCTTTCTTGTGAGCTGGCCGCAACACCGCAGGATGGCTTCAGGCCCTAATCTGGTTCCGGCCCGGCATGCTGAGCCTTTGGTTATTTCCTCTTCCTGGTGGGAAATGAGAGTTAAATTTGCCCGTCCAGACACCTCCAGCTAGCCTCTCATTGGTTCTCGCTATTCTTGTTCATCTTCCGCAGAAATTGCAAACTGGGCCAAACAGGAGGTTAAAGGCGCTGACTTTCCAAGTGGGGAGAGTATTAGTAAAGCGTCTGGAATGTTGCACCCGAGTACCAGGGGAAGAAACCTGAGACATATTTGAACACGTCTCCCGTTCACATGGTTGATCATACTTGGGTTCCACATGCATGTTTTAGCTGAAGGAAGAATACCTAAAACCTGGGTAGTTGAAACCCGTGGAATGGGTACCATGCAATATGACTTCAAAGGGTCTTCATTTGCTCACTGAACCTCTCCAATCCTATCACTGCTGCGTTTATGCCCCTGTACACATGCTTGATTCTCTTTTGGAGACATAGCAATCCATAGGTTTTAAGATACTTACTAGTCAGGTACATTCTTAGGCGTTTAATATGCGGTGTTGAGTCCATTTCGTTGAGCAAGGAGTAGCTCTTGTCTATTCCATATTTGGCTTAAGGAACTTTATCTGTGCTCATTTCAATCTCTGGTTTTATGCAGCACCCCAACTCACCTTTCCCCTTAAGCAAGCATAAGTTGGTTTTCTAAATTTGAGACCCTGTTCTGTTCTGTAATTCAGTTCCTGTGTAGCCAAGTTTACATTCCGTGTATTAGTGATATCTTATGATGTTTCTTTTTCTGTGTGACTTATTTCAGTTAGAATCATCATACCTGAATCCACTCATTGTGCTGCTAAGGGCCTGATGACACAGATTTCATTGCTGAGTGATATTGCTTTGTAAGTAAATACCACAACTTCTTTATCCATTTTTCACTTTCTGCGATGTTGAACTTGTACTGTAAACGAGGTTCTTGTAAACAGAGCCGTTCCAAACTTTGGGGTGGCTGTGTCTTTTTGATTTTAATTTCCCTAAGCTATAGGACCATAAGTGGAAGTGCCCTAGGCTCTGTTGCTTTGTTTTTTAGATGTTTCAGGAAACACCATACACTTCTCCCGAGTGGTTGTTGGCAATTTACATCCCGCCCATCAGCATAACAAGGCTCCCAGTTCTCCATGGCCTGTCCTGCCTTTCTGGATTTTACACTTTTTTCAGATGGCCCTTTTGACCGGGGGGAAGTGAGACTTCATTGTAGTGCAGATTTCCTTTGCAAGCTTGCTTGGTTGGCCAAAAAGGGCGTATGCGTTTTTTCCTGAATATATTCAGGAAAAAACGCATACGCCCTTTTTGGCCAAGTGCATCATTGTGGACGTTCTGCCTCTTTTCTTATGCTTTCAATGCAATTCCAGTCTACCTCCTGAAATCGGTTTCCTGCAATTCTGCCCCGCTTTCAAGTCCTCTTGGCAGCCTTACTTCAGTCTATTTTTGGACGATAGCTGTCATTTATAACTCTGCAGGTTTGTGAATTACAGTGCCCCTGAGCTCCTTTCTTCAACTCGCTTTCTTGTGAGCTGGCCGCAACACCGCAGGATGGCTTCAGGCCCTAATCTGGTTCCGGCACGGCACGCTGAGCCTTTGGTTAATTCCTCTTCCTGGTGGGAAATGAGAGTTAAATTTGCCCGTCCAGACACCTCCAGCTAGTCTCTCATTGGTTCTCGCTATTCCTGTTCATCTTCCGCAGAAATTGCAAACTGGGCCAAACAGGAGGTTAAAGGCGCTGACTCTCCAAGTGGGGAGAGTGTAAGTAAAGCGTCTGGAATGTTGCACCCGAGTACCAGGGGAGGAAAACTGAGACATATTTGAACACGTCTCCCGTTCACATGGTTGATCATACTCTGGGTTCCACATGCATGTTTTAGCTGAAGGAAGAATACCTTAAACCTGGAGAGCTGAGATCCGTGGAATGGGTACCATGCAATATGTCTTCAAAGGGTCTTCATTTGCTCACCGAACCTCTCCAATCCTATCACTGCTGCGTTTATGCCCCTGTACACACGCTTGATTCTCTTTTGGAGACATAGCAATCCATAGGTTTTAAGATACTTACTAGTCAGGTACATTATTAGGCGTTTAATATGGGGTGTTGAGTCCATTTCGTTGAGCAAGGAGTAGCTCTTGTCTATTCCATATTTGGCTTAAGGAACTTTATCTGTGCTCATTTCAATCTCTGGTTTTATGCAGCACCCCAACTCACCTTTCACCTTAAGCAAGCATAAGTTGGTTCTAAATTTGAGACCCTGTTCTGTTTTGGAATGCAGTTCCTGTGTAGCCAAGTTTACATTCCGTGTATTAGTGATATCTTATGATGTTTCTCTTTCTGTGTGACTTATTTCAGTTAGAATCATCGTACCTGAATCCACTCATTATGCTGCTACGGGCCTGATGACACAGATTTCATTGCTGAGTGATATTGCTTTGTAAGTAAATACCACAACTTCTTTATCCATTTTTCACTTTCTGCGATGTTGAACTTGTACTGTAAACGAGGTTCTTGTAAACAGAGCCGTTCCAAACTTTGGGGTGGCTGTGTCTTTTTGATTTTAAATTCCCTAAGCTATAGGACCATAAGTGGAAGTGCCCTAGGCTCTGTTGCTTTGTTTTTTACATGTTTCAGGAAACACCATACCCTTCTCCGGAGTGGTTGTTGGCAATTTACATCCCGCCCATCAGCATAACAAGGCTCCCAGTTCTCCATGGCCTGTCCTGCCTTTCTGGATTTTACACTTTTTTCAGATGGCCCTTTTGACCGGGGGGAAGTGAGACTTCATTGTAGTGCAGATTTCCTTTGCAAGCTTGCTTGGTTGGCCAAAAAGGGCGTATGCGTTTTTTCCTGAATATATTCAGGAAAAAACGCATACGCCCTTTTTGGCCAAGTGCATCATTGTGTATGTTCTGCCTCTTTTCCTATGCTTTCAATGCAATTCCAGTCTACCTCCTGAAATCGGTTTCCTGCAATTCTGCCCCGCTTTCAAGTCCTCTTGGCAGCCTTACTTCAGTCTATTTTTGGACGATAGCTGTCATTTATAACTCTGCAGGTTTGTGAATTACAGTGCCCCTGAGCTCGTTTCTTCAACTCGCTTTCTTGTGAGCTGGCCGCAACACCGCAGGATGGCTTCAGGCCCTAATCTGGTTCCGGCACGGCACGCTGAGCCTTTGGTTATTTCCTCTTCCTGGTGGGAAATGAGAGTTAAATTTGCCCGTCCAGACACCTCCAGCTAGTCTCTCATTGGTTCTCGCTATTCCTGTTCATCTTCCGCAGAAATTGCAAACTGGGCCAAACAGGAGGTTAAAGGGACTGACTCTCCAAGTGGGGAGAGTGTTAGTAAAGCGTCTGGAATGTTGCACCCGAGTACCAGGGGAGGAAAACTGAGACATATTTGAACACGTCTCCCGTTCACATGGTTGATCATACTTGGGTTCCACATGCATGTTTTAGCTGAAGGAAGAATACCTAAAACCTGGGTAGTTGAAACCCGTGGAATGGGTACCATGCAATATGACTTCAAAGGGTCTTCATTTGCTCACTGAACCTCTCCAATCCTATCACTGCTGCGTTTATGCCCCTGTACACATGCTTGATTCTCTTTCGGAGACATAGCAATCCATAGGTTTTAAGATACTTACTAGTCAGGTACATTCTTAGGCGTTTAATATGCGGTGTTGAGTCCATTTCGTTGAGCAAGGAGTAGCTCTTGTCTATTCCATATTTGGCTTAAGGAACTTTATCTGTGCTCATTTCAATCTCTGGTTTTATGCAGCACCCCAACTCACCTTTCACCTTAAGCAAGCATAAGTTGGTTTTCTAAATTTGAGACCCTGTTCTGTTTTGGAATGCAGTTCCTGTGTAGCCAAGTTTACATTCCGTGTATTAGTGATATCTTATGATGTTTCTCTTTCTGTGTGACTTATTTCAGTTAGAATCATCGTACCTGAATCCACTCATTATGCTGCTACGGGCCTGATGACACAGATTTCATTGCTGAGTGATATTGCTTTGTAAGTAAATACCACAACTTCTTTATCCATTTTTCACTTTCTGTGATGTTGAACTTGTACTGTAAACGAGGTTCTTGTAAACAGAGCCGTTCCAAACTTTGGGGTGGCTGTGTCTTTTTGATTTTAAATTCCCTAAGCTATAGGACCATAAGTGGAAGTGCCCTAGGCTCTGTTGCTTTGTTTTTTACATGTTTCAGGAAACACCATACACTTCTCCCGAGTGGTTGTTGGCAATTTACATCCCGCCCATCAGCATAACAAGGCTCCCAGTTCTCCATGGCCTGTCCTGCCTTTCTGGATTTTACACTTTTTTCAGATGGCCCTTTTGACCGGGGGGAAGTGAGACTTCATTGTAGTGCAGATTTCCTTTGCAAGCTTGCTTGGTTGGCCAAAAAGGGCGTATGCGTTTTTTCCTGAATATATTCAGGAAAAAACGCATACGCCCTTTTTGGCCAAGTGCATCATTGTGGACGTTCTGCCTCTTTTCCTATGCTTTCAATGCAATTCCAGTCTACCTCCTGAAATCGGTTTCCTGCAATTCTGCCCCGCTTTCAAGTCCTCTTGGCAGCCTTACTTCAGTCTATTTTTGGACGATAGCTGTCATTTATAACTCTGCAGGTTTGTGAATTACAGTGCCCCT
Source organism: Delphinus delphis (assembly GCF_949987515.2). NCBI lineage: Eukaryota > Metazoa > Chordata > Mammalia > Artiodactyla > Delphinidae > Delphinus > Delphinus delphis. The sequence goes on along the minus strand of NW_027192943.1, from coordinate 71,897 downwards.
GAGCTCCTTTCTTCACCTCGCTTTCTTGTGAGCTGGCCGCAACACCGCAGGATGGCTTCAGGCCCTAATCTGGTTCCGGCACGGCACGCTGAGCCTTTGGTTATTTCGTCCTCCTGGTTAGAAATGAGAGTTAAATTTGCTCGTCCAGACACCTCCAGCTAGCCTCTCATTGGTTCTCGCTATTCCTGTTCATCTTCCGCAGAAATTGCAAACTGGGCCAAACAGGAGGTTAAAGGCGCTGACTCTCCAAGTGGGGAGAGTGTAAGTAAAGCGTCTGGAATGTTGCACCCGAGTACCAGGGGAGGAAAACTGAGACATATTTGAACACGTCTCCCGTTCACACGGTTGATCATACTCTGGGTTCCACATGCATGTTTTAGCTGAAGGAAGAATACCTTAAACCTGGAGAGTTGAGACCCGTGGAATGGGTACCATGCAATATGTCTTCAAAGGGTCTTCATTTGCTCACCGAACCTCTCCAATCCTATCACTGCTGCGTTTATGCCCCTGTACACACGCTTGATTCTCTTTTGGAGACATAGCAATCCATAGGTTTTAAGATACTTACTAGTCAGGTACATTCTTAGGCGTTTAATATGGGGTGTTGAGTCCATTTCGTTGAGCAAGGAGTAGCTCTTGTCTATTCCATATTTGGCTTAAGGAACTTTATCTGTGCTCATTTCAATCTCTGGTTTTATGCAGCACCACAACTCACCTTTACCCTTAAGCAAGCATAAGTTGGTTTTGTAAATTTGAGACCCTGTTCTGTTTTGGAATTCAGTTCCTGTGTAGCCAAGTTTACATTCCGTGTATTAGTGATATCTTATGATGTTTCTTTTTCTGTGTGACTTATTTCAGTTAGAATCATCGTACCTGAATCCACTCATTATGCTGCTACGGGCCTGATGACATAGATTTCATTGCTGAGTGATACTGCATTGTACGTAAGTACCACAAGTTCTTTATCCATTTTTCACTTTCTGTGATATTGAACTTGTACGGTAAACGAGGTTCTTGTAAACAGAGGCGTCCCAAATTTTGGGGTGGCTGTGTCTTTTTGATTTTAATTTCCCTAAGCTATAGGACCATAAGTGGAAGTGCCCTAGGCTCTGTTGCTTTGTTTTTTAGATGTTTCAGGAAACACCATACACTTCTCCCGAGTGTCTGTTGGCAATTTACATCCCGCCCATCAGCATAACAAGGCTCCCAGTTCTCCATGGCCTGTCCTGCCTTTCTGGATTTTACACTTTTCTCAGATGGCCCTTTTGACCGGGGGGAAGTGAGACTTCATTGTAGTGCAGATTTCCTTTGCAAGCTTGCTTGGTTGGCCAAAAAGGGCGTATGCGTTTTTTCCTGAATATATTCAGGAAAAAACGCATACGCCCTTTTTGGCCAAGTGCATCATTGTGGACGTTCTGCCTCTTTTCCTATGCTTTCAATGCAATTCCAGTCTACCTCCTGAAATCGGTTTCCTGCAATTCTGCCCCGTTTTCAAGTCCTCTTGGCAGCCTTACTTCAGTCTATTTTTGGACGATAGCTGTCATTTATAACTCTGCAGGTTTGTGAATTACAGTGCCCCTGAGCTCCTTTCTTCAACTCGCTTTCTTGTGAGCTGGCCGCAACACCGCAGGATGGCTTCAGGCCCTAATCTGGTTCCGGCACGGCACGCTTAGCCTTTGGTTATTTCCTCTTCCTGGTGGGAAATGAGAGTTAAATTTGCCCGTCCAGACACCTCCAGCTAGTCTCTCATTGGTTCTCGCTATTCCTGTTCAACTTCCGCAGAAATTGCAAACTGGGCCAAACAGGAGGTTAAAGGCGCTGACTCTCCAAGTGGGGAGAGTGTTAGTAAAGCGTCTGGAATGTTGCACCCGAGTACCAGGGGAGGAAAACTGAGACATATTTGAACACGTCTCCCGTTCACACGGTTGATCATACTCTGGGTTCCACATGCATGTTTTAGCTGAAGGAAGAATACCTTAAACCTGGAGAGTTGAGACCCGTGGAATGGGTACCATGCAATATGACTTCAAAGGGTCTTCATTTGCTCACCGAACCTCTCCAATCCTATCACTGCTGCGTTTATGCCCCTGTACACACGCTTGATTTTCTTTTGGAGACATAGCAATCCATAGGTTTTAAGATACTTTCTAGTCAGGTACATTCATAGGCGTTTAATATGGGGTGTTGAGTCCATTTCGTTGAGCAAGGAGTAGCTCTTGTCTATTCCATATTTGGCTTAAGGAACTTTATCTGTGCTCATTTCAATCTCTGGTTTTATGCAGCACCACAACTCACCTTTCCCCTTAAGCAAGCATAAGTTGGTTTTGTAAATTTGAGACCCTGTTCTGTTTTGGAATTCAGTTCCTGTGTAGCCAAGTTTCCATTCCGTGTATTAGTGATATCTTATGATGTTTCTTTTTCTGTGTGACTTATTTCAGTTAGAATCATCGTACCTGAATCCACTCATTATGCTGCTACGGGCCTGATGACATAGATTTCATTGCTGAGTGATACTGCATTGTACGTAAGTACCACAAGTTCTTTATCCATTTTTCACTTTCTGTGATATTGAAATTGTACGGTAAACGAGGTTCTTGTAAACAGAGGCGTCCCAAACTTTGGGGTGGCTGTGTCTTTTTGATTTTAATTTCCCTAAGCTATAGGACCATAAGTGGAAGTGCCCTAGGCTCTGTTGCTTTGTTTTTTAGATGTTTCAGGAAACACCATACACTTCTCCCGAGTGTCTGTTGGCAATTTACATCCCGCCCATCAGCATAACAAGGCTCCCAGTTCTCCATGGCCTGTCCTGCCTTCCTGGATTTTACACTTTTTTCAGATGGCCCTTTTGACCGGGGGGAAGTGAGACTTCATTGTAGTGCAGATTTCCTTTGCAAGCTTGCTTGGTTGGCCAAAAAGGGCGTATGCGTTTTTTCCTGAATATATTCGGGAAAAAACGCATACGCCCTTTTTGGCCAAGTGCATCACTGTGGACGTTCTGCCTCTTTTCCTATGCTTTCAATGCAATTCCAGTCTACCTCCTGAAATCGGTATCCTGCAATTCTGCCCCGCTTTCAAGTCCTCTTGGCAGCCTTACTTCAGTCTATTTTTGGACGATAGCTGTCATTTATAACTCTGCATGTTTGTGAATTACAGTGCCCCTGAGCTCCTTTCTTCAACTTGCTTTCTTGTGAGCTGGCCGCAACACTGCAGGATGGCTTCAGGCCCTAATCTGGTTCCGGCACCGCACGCTGAGCCTTTGGTTATTTCCTCTTCCTGGTGGGAAATGAGAGTTAAATTTGCCCGTCCAGACACCTCCAGCTAGTGTCTCATTGGTTCTCGCTATTCCTGTTCATCTTCCGCAGAAATTGCAAACTGGGCCAAACAGGAGGTTAAAGGCGCTGACTCTCCAAGTGGGGAGAGTGTTAGTAAAGCGTCTGGAATGTTGCACCCGAGTACCAGGGGAGGAAAACTGAGACATATTTGAACACGTCTCCCGTTCACATGGTTGATCATACTTGGGTTCCACATGCATGTTTTAGCTGAAGGAAGAATACCTTAAACCTGGAGATTTAAGACCCGTGTAATGGGTATGATGCAATATGACTTCAAAGGGTCTTCATTTGCTCACCGAACCTCTCCAATCCTATCACTGCTGCGTTTATGCCCCTGTACACATGCTTGATTCTCTTTCGGAGACATAGCAATCCATAGGTTTTAAGATACTTCCTAGTCAGGTACATTCTTAGGCATTTAATATGCGGTGTTGAGTCCATTTCGTTGAGCAAGGAGTAGCTCTTGTCTATTCCATATTTGGCTTAAGGAACTTTATCTGTGCTCATTTCAATCTCTGGTTTTATGCAGCACCCCAACTCACCTTTCCCCTTAAGCAAGCATAAGTTGGTTTTCTAAATTTGAGACCCTGTTCTGTTCTGTAATTCAGTTCCTGTGTAGCCAAGTTTCCATTCCGTGTATTACTGATATCTTATGATGTTTCTTTTTCTGTGTGACTTATTTCAGTTAGAATCATCATACCTGAATCCACTCATTGTGCTGCTAAGGGCCTGATGACACAGATTTCATTGCTGAGTGATATTGCTTTGTAAGTAAATACCACAACTTTTTTATCCATTTTTCACTTTCTGCGATGTTGAACTTGTACTGTAAACGAGGTTCTTGTAAACAGAGCCGTCCCAAACTTTGGGGTGGCTGTGTCTTTTTCATTTTAATTTCCCTAAGCTATAGGACCATAAGTGGAAGTGTCCTAGGTTCTGTTGCTTTGTTTTTTAGATGTTTCAGGAAACACCATACACTTCTCCCGAGTGGTTGTTGGCAATTTACATCCCGCCCATCAGCATAACAAGGCTCCCAGTTCTCCATGGCCTGTCCTGCCTTTCTGGATTTTACACTTTTTTCAGATGGCCCTTTTGACCGGGGGGAAGTGAGACTTCATTGTAGTGCAGATTTCCTTTGCAAGCTTGCTTGGTTGGCCAAAAAGGGCGTATGCGTTTTTTCCTGAATATATTCAGGAAAAAACGCATACGCCCTTTTTGGCCAAGTGCATCATTGTGGACGTTCTGCCTCTTTTCCTATGCTTTCAATGCAATTCCAGTCTACCTCCTGAAATCGGTATCCTGCAATTCTGCCCCGCTTTCAAGTCCTCTTGGCAGCCTTACTTCAGTCTATTTTTGGACGACAGCTGTCATTTATAAATCTGCAGGTTTGTGAATTACAGTGCCCCTGAGCTCCTTTCTTCAACTTGCTTTCTTGTGACCTGGCCGCAACACCGCAGGATGGCTTCAGGCCCTAATCTGGTTCCGGCACGGCACGCTGAGCCTTTGGTTATTTCCTCTTCCTGGTGGGAAATGAGAGTTAAATTTGCCCGTCCAGACACCTCCAGCTAGTGTCTCATTGGTTCTCGCTATTCCTGTTCATCTTCCGCAGAATTTGCAAACTGGGCCAAACAGGAGGTTAAAGGCGCTGACTCTCCAAGTGGGGAGAGTGTTAGTAAAGCGTCTGGAATGTTGCACCCGAGTACCAGGGGAGGAAAACTGAGACATATTTGAACACGTCTCCCGTTCACATGGTTGATCATACTTGGGTTCCACATACATGTTTTAGCTGAAGGAAGAATACTTAAACCTGGAGAGTTAAGACCCGTGTAATGGATATGATGCAATATGACTTCAAAGGGTCTTCATTTGCTCACCGAACCTCTGCAATCCTATCACTGCTGCGTTTGTGCCCCTGTACACATGCTTGATTCTCTTTCGGAGACATAGCGATCCATAGGTTTTAAGATACTTACTAGTCAGGTACATTCTTAGGCGTTTAATATGCGGTGTTGAGTCCATTTCGTTGAGCAAGGAGTAGCTCTTGTCTATTCCATATTTGACTTAAGGAACTTTATCTGTGCTCATTTCAATCTCTGGTTTTATGCAGCACCCCAACTCACCTTTACCCTTAAGCAAGCATAAGTTGGTTTTCTAAATTTGAGACCCTGTTCTGTTCTGTAATTCAGTTCCTGTGTAGCCTAGTTTACATTCCGTGTATTACTGATAACTTATGATGTTTCTTTTTCTGCGTGACTTATTTCAGTTAGAATCATCCTACCTGAATCCACTCATTGTGCTGCTAAGGGCCTGATGACATAGATTTCATTGCTGAGTGATATTGCTTTGTAAGTAAATACCACAACTTCTTTATCCATTTTTCACTTTCTGCGATGTTGAACTTGTACTGTAAACGAGGTTCTTGTAAACAGAGCCGTTCCAAACTTTGGGGTGGCTGTGTCTTTTTGATTTTAATTTCCCTAAGCTATAGGACCATAAGTGGAAGTGCCCTAGGTTCTGTTGCTTTGTTTTTTAGATGTTTCAGGAAACACCATACACTTCTCCCGAGTGGTTGTTGGCAATTTACATCCCGCCCATCAGCATAACAAGGCTCCCAGTTCTCCATGGCCTGTCCTGCCTTTCTGGATTTTACACTTTTTTCAGATGGCCCTTTTGACCGGGGGGAAGTGAGACTTCATTGTAGTGCAGATTTCCTTTGCAAGCTTGCTTGGTTGGCCAAAAAGGGCGTATGCGTTTTTTCCTGAATATATTCAGGAAAAAACGCATACGCCCTTTTTGGCCAAGTGCATCATTGTGGACGTTCTGCCTCTTTTCCTATGCTTTCAATGCAATTCCAGTCTACCTCCTGAAATCGGTATCCTGCAATTCTGCCCCGCTTTCAAGTCCTCTTGGCAGCCTTACTTCAGTCTATTTTTGGACGATAGCTGTCATTTATAACTCTGCAGGTTTGTGAATTACAGTGCCCCTGAGCTCCTTTCTTCAACTCGCTTTCTTGTGAGCTGGCCGCAACACCGCAGGATGGCTTCAGGCCCTAATCTGGTTCTGGCACGGCACGCTGAGCCTTTGGTTATTTCCTCTTCCTGGTGGGAAATGAGACTTAAATTTGCCCGTCCAGACACCTCCAGCTAGCCTCTCATTGGTTCTCGCTATCCTGTTCATCTTCCGCAGAAATTGCAAACTGGGCCAAACAGGAGGTTAAAGGCGCTGACTCTCCAAGTGGAGAGAGTGTTAGTAAAGCGTCTGGAATGTTGCACCCGAGTACCAGGGGAGGAAAACTGAGACATATTTGAACACGTCTCCCGATCACATGGTTGATCATACTCTGGGTTCCACATGCATGTTTTAGCTGAAGGAAGAATACCTAAAACCTGGGTAGTTGAAACCCGTGGAATGGGTATCATGCAATGTGACTTCAAAGGGTCTTCATTTGCTCACCGAACCTCTCCAATCCTATCACTGCTGCGTTTATGCCCCTGTACACATGCTTGATTCTCTTTCGGAGACATAGCAATCCATAGGTTTTAAGATACTTACTAGTCAGGTACATTCTTAGGCGTTTAATATGCGGTGTTGAGTCCATTTCGTTGAGCAAGGAGTAGCTCTTGTCTATTCCATATTTGGCTTAAGGAACTTTATCTGTGCTCATTTCAATCTCTGGTTTTATGCAGCACCCCAACTCACCTTTACCCTTAAGCAAGAATAAGTTGGTTTTCTAAATTTGAGACGCTGTTCTGTTCTGTAATTCAGTTCCTGTGTAGCCAAGTTTACATTCCGTGTATCACTGATATCTTATGATGTTTCTTTTTCCGTGTGACTTATTTCAGTTAGAATCATCATACCTGAATCCACTCATTGTGCTGCTAAGGGCCTGATGACACAGATTTCATTGCTGAGTGATATTGCTTTGTAAGTAAATACCACAACTTCTTTATCCATTTTTCACTTTCTGCGATGTTGAACTTGTATTGTAAACGAGGTTCTTGTAAACAGAGTCGTCCCAAACTTTGGGGTGGCTGTGTCTTTTTGATTTTAATTTCCCTAAGCTATAGGACCATGAGTGGAAGTGCCCTAGGCTCTGTTGCTTTGTTTTTTAGATGTTTCAGGAAACACCATACACTTCTCCCAAGTGTCTGTTGGCAATTTACATCCAGCCCATCAGCATAACAAGGCTCCCAGTTCTCAATGGCCTGTCCTGCCTTTCTGGATTTTACACTTTTTTCAGATGGCCCTTTTGACCGGGGGGAAGTGAGACTTCATTGTAGTGCAGATTTCCTTTGCAAGCTTGCTTGGTTGGCCAAAAAGGGCGTATGCGTTTTTTCCTGAATATATTCAGGAAAAAACGCATACGCCCTTTTTGGCCAAGTGCATCATTGTGGACGTTCTGCCTCTTTTCCTATGCTTTCAATGCAATTCCAGTTTACCTCCTGAAATCGGTTTCCTGCAATTCTGCCCCGCTTTCAAGTCCTCTTGGCAGCCTTACTTCAGTCTATTTTTGGACGATAGCTGTCATTTATAACTCTGCAGGTTTGTGAATTACAGTGCCCCTGAGCTCCTTTCTTCAACTCGCTTTCTTGTGACCTGGCCGCAACACCGCAGGATGGCTTCAGGCCCTAATCTGGGTCCGGCCCGGCACGCTGAGCCTTTGGTTAATTCCTCTTCCTGGTGGGAAATGAGAGTTAAATTTGCCCGTTCAGACACCTCCAGCTAGCCTCTCATTGGTTCTCGCTATTCCTGTTCATCTTCCGCAGAAATTGCAAACTGGGCCAAACAGGAGGTTAAAGGGACTGACTCTCCAAGTCGGGAGAGTGTTAGTAAAGCGTCTGGAATGTTGCACCCGAGTACCAGGGGAGGAAAACTGAGACATATTTGAACACGTCTCCCGTTCACACGGTTGATCATACTCTGGGTTCCACATGCATGTTTTAGCTGAAGGAAGAATACCTTAAACCTGGAGAGTTGAGACCCGTGGAATGGGTACCATGCAATATGACTTCAAAGGGTCTTCATTTGCTCACCGAACCTCTCCAATCCTATCACTGCTGCGTTTATGCCCCTGTACACATGCTTGATTCTCTTTCGGAGACATAGCAATCCATAGGTTTTAAGATACTTACTAGACAGGTACATTCTTAGGCGTTTAATATGCGGTGTTGAGTCCATTTCGTTGAGCAAGGAGTAGCTCTTGTCTATTCCATATTTGACTTAAGGAACTTTATCTGTGCTTATTTCAATCTCTGGTTTTATGCAGCACCCCAACTCACCTTTCCCCTTAAGCAAGCATAAGTTGGTTTTCTAAATTTGAGACCCTGTTCTGTTCTGTAATTCAGTTCCTGTGTAGCCAAGTTTACATTCCGTGTATTAGTGATATCTTATGATGTTTCTTTTTCTGTGTGACTTATTTCAGTTAGAATCATCGTACCTGAATCCACTCATTATGCTGCTACGGGCCTGATGACATAGATTTCATTGCTGAGTGATACTGCATTGTACGTAAGTACCACAAGTTCTTTATCCATTTTTCACTTTCTGCGATGTTGAACTTGTACTGTAAACGAGGTTCTTGTAAACAGAGCCGTTCCAAACTTTGGGGTGGCTGTGTCTTTTTGAATTTAATTTCCCTAAGCTATAGGACCATAAGTGGAAGTGCCCTAGGTTCTGTTGCTTTGTTTTTTAGATGTTTCAGGAAACACCATACACTTCTCCCGAGTGGTTATTCGCAATTTACATCCCGCCCTTCAGCATAACAAGGCTCCCAGTTCTCCATGGCCTGTCCTGCCTTTCTGGATTTTACACTTTTCTCAGATGGCCCTTTTGACCGGGGGGAAGTGAGACTTCATTGTAGTGCAGATTTCCTTTGCAAGCTTGCTTGGTTGGCCAAAAAGGGCGTATGCGTTTTTTCCTGAATATATTCAGGAAAAAACGCATACGCCCTTTTTGGCCAAGTGCATCATTGTGGACGTTCTGCCTCTTTTCCTATGCTTTCAATGCAATTCCAGTCTACCTCCTGAAATCGGTTTCCTGCAATTCTGCCCCGCTTTCAATTCCTCTTGGCAGCCTTACTTCAGTCTATTTTTGGACGATAGCTGTCATTTATAACTCTGCAGGTTTGTGAATTACAGTGCCCCTGAGCTCCTTTCTTCAACTCGCTTTCTTGTGACCTGGCTGCAACACCGCAGTATGTCTTCAGGCCCTAATCTGGTTCTGGCACGGCACGCTGAGCCTTTGGTTAATTCCTCTTCCTGGTGGGAAATGAGAGTTAAATTTGCCCATCCAGACACCTCCAGCTAGTCTCTCATTGGTTCTCGCTATTCCTGTTCATCTTCCGCAGAAATTGCAAACTGGGCCAAACAGGAGGTTAAAGGGACTGACTCTCCAAGTGGGGAGAGTGTTAGTAAAGCGTCTGGAATGTTGCACCCGAGTACCAGGGGAGGAAAACTGAGACATATTTGAACACGTCTCCCGATCACATGGTTGATCATACTCTAGGTTCCACATGCATGTTTTAGCTGAAGGAAGAATACCTTAAACCTGGGTAGTTGAAACCCGTGGAATGGGTACCATGCAATATGACTTCAAAGGGTCTTCATTTGCTCACCGAACCTCTCCAATCCTATCACTGCTGCGTTTATGTCCCTGTACACATGCTTGATTCTCTTTCGGAGACATAGCAATCCATAGGTTTTAAGATACTTACTAGTCAGGTACATTCTTAGGCATTTAATATGCGGTGTTGAGTCCATTTCGTTGAGCAAGGAGTAGCTCTTGTCTATTCCATATTTGGCTTAAGGAACTTTATCTGTGCTCATTTCAATCTCTGGTTTTATGCAGCACCCCAACTCACCTTTACCCTTAAGCAAGCATAAGTTGGTTTTCTAAATTTGAGACCCTGTTCTGTTCTGTAATTCAGTTCCTGTATAGCCAAGTTTACATTCCGTGTATTAGTGATATCTTATGATGTTTCTTTTTCTGTGTGACTTATTTCAGTTAGAATCATCGTACCTGAATCCACTCATTATGCTGCTACGGGCCTGATGACATAGATTTCATTGCTAAGTGATACTGCATTGTACGTAAGTACCACAAGTTCTTTATCCATTTTTCACTTTCTGCGATGTTGAACTTGTACTGTAAACGAGGTTCTTGTAAACAGAGCCGTTCCAAACTTTGGGGTGGCTGTGTCTTTTTGAATTTAATTTCCCTAAGCTATAGGACCATAAGTGGAAGTGCCCTAGGCTCTGTTGCTTTGTTTTTTAGATGTTTCAGGAAACACCATACACTTCTCCCGAGTGGTTGTTGGCAATTTACATCCCGCCCATCAGCATAACAAGGCTCCCAGTTCTCCATGGCCTGTCCTGCCTTTCTGGATTTTACACTTTTTTCAGATGGCCCTTTTGACTGGGGGGAAGTGAGACTTCATTGTAGTGCAGATTTCCTTTGCAAGCTTGCTTGGTTGGCCAAAAAGGGCGTATGCGTTTTTTCCTGAATATATTCAGGAAAAAACGCATACGCCCTTTTTGGCCAAGTGCATCATTGTGGACGTTCTGCCTCTTTTCCTATGCTTTCAATGCAATTCCAGTCTACCTCCTGAAATCGGTTTCCTGCAATTCTGCCCCGCTTTCAAGTCCTCTTGGCAGCCTTACTTCAGTCTATTTTTGGACGATAGCTGTCATTTATAACTCTGCAGGTTTGTGAATTACAGTGCCCCTGAGCTCCTTTCTTCAACTCGCTTTCTTTTGAGCTGGCCGCAACACCGCAGGATGGCTTCAGGCCCTAATCTGGTTCCGGCACGGCACGCTGAGCCTTTGGTTATTTCCTCTTCCTGGTGGGAAATGAGAGTTAAATTTGCCCGTCCAGACACCTCCAGCTAGCCTCTCATTGGTTCTCGCTATTCCTGTTCATCTTCCGCAGAAATTGCAAACTGGGACAAACAGGAGGTTAAAGGCGCTGACTTTCCAAGTGGGGAGAGTGTTAGTAAAGCGTCTGGAATGTTGCACCCGAGTACCAGGGGAGGAAAACTGAGACATATTTGAACACGTCTCCCGTTCACATGGTTGATCATACTTGGGTTCCACATGCATGTTTTAGCTGAAGGAAGAATACCTAAAACCTGGGTAGTTGAAATCCGTGGAATGGGTACCATGCAATATGACTTCAAAGGGTCTTCATTTGCTCACCGAACCTCTCCAATCCTATCACTGCTGCGTTTATGCCCCTGTACACATACTTGATTCTGTTTCGGAGACATAGCAATCCATAGGTTTTAAGATACTTACTAGTCAGGTACATTCTTAGGCGTTTAATATGCGGTGTTGAGTCCATTTCGTTGAGCAAGGAGTAGCTCTTGTCTATTCCATATTTGGCTTAAGGAACTTTATCTGTGTTCATTTCAATCTCTGGTTTTATGCAGCACCCCAACTCACCTTTCCCCTTAAGCAAGCATAAGTTGGTTTTCTAAATTTGAGACCCTGTTCTGTTCTGTAATTCAGTTCCTGTGTAGCCAAGTTTCCATTCCGTGTATTACTGATATCTTATGATGTTTCTTTTTCTGTGTGACTTATTTCAGTTAGAATCATCATACCTGAATCCACTCATTGTGCTGCTAAGGGCCTGATGACACAGATTTCATTGCTGAGTGATATTGCTTTGTAAGTAAATACCACAACTTCTTTATCCATTTTTCAATTTCTGCGATGTTGAACTTGTACTGTAAACGAGGTTCTTGTAAACAGAGCCGTTCCAAACTTTGGGGTGGCTGTGTCTTTTTGATTTTAAATTCCCTAAGCTATAGGACCATAAGTGGAAGTGCCCTAGGCTCTGTTGCTTTGTTTTTTAGATGTTTCAGGAAACACCATACACTTCTCCCGAGTGGTTATTCGCAATTTACATCCCGCCCTTCAGCATAACAAGGCTCCCAGTTCTCCATGGCCTGTCCTGCCTTTCTGGATTTTACACTTTATTCAGATGGCCCTTTTGACCGGGGGAAGTGAGACTTCATTGTAGTGCAGATTTCCTTTGCAAGCTTGCTTGGTTGGCCAAAAAGGGCGTATGCGTTTTTTCCTGAATATATTCAGGAAAAAACGCATACGCACTTTTTGGCCAAGTGCATCATTGTGGACGTTCTGCCTCTTTTCCTAGGCTTTCAATGCAATTCCAGTCTACCTCCTGAAATCGGTTTCCTGCAATTCTGCCCCGCTTTCAAGTCCTCTTGGCAGCCTTACTTCAGTCTATTTTTGGACGATAGCTGTCATTTATAACTCTGCAGGTTTGTGAATTACAGTGCCCCTGAGCTCGTTTCTTCAACTCGCTTTCTTGTGACCTGGCCGCAACACCGCAGGATGGCTTCAGGCCCTAATCTGGTTCCGGCACGGCACGCTGAGCCTTTGGTTATTTCCTCTTCCTGGTGGGAAATGAGAGTTAAATTTGCCCGTCCAGACACCTCCAGCTAGTCTCTCATTGGTTCTCGCTATTCCTGTTCATCTTCCGCAGAAATTGCAAACTGGGCCAAACAGGAGGTTAAAGGGACTGACTCTCCAAGTGGGGAGAGTGTTAGTAAAGCGTCTGGAATGTTGCACCCGAGTACCAGGCTACGAAAACTGAGACATATTTGAACACGTCTCCCGATCACATGGTTGATCATACTCTAGGTCCCACATGCATGTTTTAGCTGAAGGAAGAATACCTTAAACCTGGGTAGTTGAAACCCGTGGAATGGGTACCATGCAATATGACTTCAAAGGGTCTTCATTTGCTCACTGAACCTCTCCAATCCTATCACTGCTGCGTTTATGCCCCTGTACACATGCTTGATTCTCTTTCGGAGACATAGCAATCCATAGGTTTTAAGATACTTACTAGTCAGGTACATTCTTAGGCATTTAATATGCGGTGTTGAGTCCATTTCGTTGAGCAAGGAGTAGCTCTTGTCTATTCCATATTTGGCTTAAGGAACTTTATCTGTGCTCATTTCAATCTCTGGTTTTATGCAGCACCCCAACTCACCTTTACCCTTAAGCAAGCATAAGTTGGTTTTCTAAATTTGAGACCCTGTTCTGTTCTGTAATTCAGTTCCTGTGTAGCCAAGTTTACATTCCGTGTATTAGTGATATCTTATGATGTTTCTTTTTCTGTGTGACTTATTTCAGTTAGAATCATCGTACCTGAATCCACTCATTATGCTGCTACGGGCCTGATGACATAGATTTCATTGCTGAGTGATACTGCATTGTACGTAAGTACCACAAGTTCTTTATCCATTTTTCACTTTCTGCGATGTTGAACTTGTACTGTAAACGAGGTTCTTGTAAACAGAGCCGTTCCAAACTTTGGGGTGGCTGTGTCTTTTTGAATTTAATTTCCCTAAGCTATAGGACCATAAGTGGAAGTGCCCTAGGCTCTGTTGCTTTGTTTTTTAGATGTTTCAGGAAACACCATACACTTCTCCCAAGTGGTTGTTGGCAATTTACATCCCGCCCATCAGCATAACAAGGCTCCCAGTTCTCCATGGCCTGTCCTGCCTTTCTGGATTTTACACTTTTTTCAGATGGCCCTTTTGACCGGGGGGAAGTGAGACTTCATTGTAGTGCAGATTTCCTTTGCAAGCTTGCTTGGTTGGCCAAAAAGGGCCTATGCATTTTTTCCTGAATATATTCAGGAAAAAACGCATACGCCCTTTTTGGCCAAGTGCATCATTGTGGACGTTCTGCCTCTTTTCCTATGCTTTCAATGCAATTCCAGTCTACCTCCTGAAATCGGTTTCCTGCAATTCTGCCCCGCTTTCAAGTCCTCTTGGCAGCCTTACTTCAGTCAATTTTTGGACGATAGCTGTCATTTATAACTCTGCAGGTTTGTGAATTACAGTGCCCCTGAGCTCCTTTCTTCAACTCGCTTTCTTGTGACCTGGCCGCAACAGAGCAGGATGTCTTCAACCCTAATCTGGTTCCGGCACAGCATGCTGAGCCTTTGGTTATTTCCTCTTCCTGGTGGGAAATGAGAGTTAAATTTGCCCGTCCAGACACCTCCAGCTAGTCTCTCATTGGTTCTCGCTATTCCTGTTCATCTTCCGCAGAAATTGCAAACTGGGCCAAACAGGAGGTTAAAGGCGCTGACTTTCCAAGTGGGGAGAGTGTTAGTAAAGCGTCTGGAATGTTGCACCCGAGTACCAGGGGAGGAAAACTGAGACATATTTGAACACGTCTCCCGTTCACATGGTTGATCATACTTGGGTTCCACATGCATGTTTTAGCTGAAGGAAGAATACCTTAAACCTGTGTATTTGAAACCCGTGGAATGGGTACCATGTAATATGACTTCAAAGGGTTTTCATTTGCTCACCGAACCTCTCCAATCCTATCACTGCTGCGTTTATGCCCCTGTACACATGCTTGATTCTCTTTCGGAGACATAGCAATCCATAGGTTTTAAGATACTTACTAGTCAGGTACATTCTTAGGCGTTTAATATGCGGTGTTGAGTCCATTTCGTTGAGCAAGGAGTAGCTCTTGTCTATTCCATATTTGGCTTAAGGAACTTTATCTGTGCTCATTTCAATCTCTGGTTTTATGCAGCACCCCAACTCACCTTTCCCCTTAAGCAAGCATAAGTTGGTTTTCTAAATTTGAGACCCTGTTTTGTTCTGTAATTCAGTTCCTGTGTAGCCAAGTTTACATTCCGTGTATTACTGATATCTTATGATGTTTCTTTTTCTGTGTGACTTATTTCAGTTAGAATCATCATACCTGAATCCACTCATTGTGCTGCTAAGGGCCTGATGACACAGATTTCATTACTGAGTGATATTGCTTTGTAAGTAAATACCACAACTTTTTTATCCATTTTTCACTTTCTGCGATGTTGAACTTGTGTTTTAAACGAGGTTCTTGTAAACAGAGCCGTTCCAAACTTTGGGGTGGCTGTGTCTTTTTGATTTTAAATTCCCTAAGCTATAGGACCATAAGTGGAAGTGCCCTAGGCTCTGTTGCTTTGTTTTTTAGATGTTTCAGGAAACACCATACACTTCTCCCGAGTGGTTGTTCGCAATTTACATCCCGCCCTTCAGCATAACAAGGCTCCCAGTTCTCCATGGCCTGTCCTGCCTTTCTGGATTTTACACTTTTTTCAGATGGCCCTTTTGACCTGGGGGAAGTGAGACTTCATTGTAGTGCAGATTTCCTTTGCAAGCTTGCTTGGTTGGCCAAAAAGGGCGTATGCGTTTTTTCCTGAATATATTCAGGAAAAAACGCATACGCCCTTTTTGGCCAAGTGCATCATTGTGGACGTTCTGCCTCTTTTCCTATGCTTTCAATGCAATTCCAGTCTACCTCCTGAAATCGGTTTCCTGCAATTCTGCCCCGCTTTCAAGTCCTCTTGGCAGCCTTACTTCAGTCTATTTTTGGACGATAGCTGTCATTTATAACTCTGCAGGTTTGTGAATTACAGTGCCCCTGAGCTCCTTTCTTCAACTCGCTTTCTTGTGAGCTGGCCGAAACACCCAGGATGGCTTCAGGCCCTAATCTGGTTCCGGCACGGCACGCTGAGCCTTTGGTTAATTCCTCTTCCTGGTGGGAAATGAGAGTTAAATTTGCCCATCCAGACACCTCCAGCTAGCCTCTCATTGGTTCTCGCTATTCCTGTTCATCTTCCGCAGAAATTGCAAACTGGGCCAAACAGGAGGTTAAAGGGACTGACTCTCCAAGTCGGGAGAGTGTTAGTAAAGCGTCTGGAATGTTGCACCCGGGTACCAGGGGAGGAAAACTGAGACATATTTGAACACGTCTCCCGTTCACATGGTTGATCATACTTGGGTTCCACATGCATGTTTTAGCTGAAGGAAGAATACCTTAAACCTGGAGAGTTAAGACCCGTGTAATGGGTACCATGCAATATGACTTCAAAGGGTCTTCATTTGCTCACCGAACCTCTCCAATCCTATCACTGCTGCGTTTATGCCCCTGTACACATGCTTGATTCTCTTTCGGAGACATAGCGATCCATAGGTTTTAAGATACTTACTAGTCAGGTACATTCTTAGGCGTTTAACATGCGGTGTTGAGTCCATTTCGTTGAGCAAGGAGTAGCTCTTGTCTATTCCATATTTGACTTAAGGAACTTTATCTGTGCTCATTTCAATCTCTGGTTTTATGCAGCACCCCAACTCACCTTTCCCCTTAAGCAAGCATAAGTTGGTTTTCTAAATTTGAGACCCTGTTCTGTTCTGTAATTCAGTTCCTGTGTAGCCAAGTTTACATTCCGTGTATTACTGATATCTTATGATGTTTCTTTTTCTGTGTGACTTATTTCAGTTAGAGTCATCATACCTGAATCCACTCATTGTGCTGCTAAGGGCCTGATGACACAGATTTCATTGCTGAGTGATATTGCTTTGTAAGTAAATACCATAACTTCTTTATCCATTTTTCACTTTCTGCGATGTTGAACTTGTACTGTAAACGAGGTTCTTGTAAACAGAGCCGTTCCAAACTTTGGGGTGGCTGTGTCTTTTTGATTTTAAATTCCCTAAGCTATAGGACCATAAGTGGAAGTGCCCTAGGCTCTGTTGCTTTGTTTTTTAGATGTTTCAGGAAATACCATACACTTCTCCCGAGTGTTTGTTGGCAATTTACATCCCGCCCTTCAGCATAACAAGGCTCCCAGTTCTCCATGGCGTGTCCTGCCTTTCTGGATTTTACACTTTTTTCAGATGGCCCTTTTGACCGGGGGGAAGTGAGACTTCATTGTAGTGCAGATTTCCTTTGCAAGCTTGCTTGGTTGGCCAAAAAGGGCGTATGCGTTTTTTCCTGAATATATTCAGGAAAAAACGCATACGCCCTTTTTGGCCAAGTGCATCATTGTGGACGTTCTGCCTCTTTTCCTATGCTTTCAATGCAATTCCAGTCTACCTCCTGAAATCGGTTTCCTGCAATTCTGCCCCGCTTTCAAGTCCTCTTGGCAGCCTTACTTCAGTCTATTTTTGGACGATAGCTGTCATTTATAACTCTGCAGGTTTGTGAATTACAGTGCCCCTGAGCTCCTTTCTTCAACTCGCTTTCTTTTGAGCTGGCCGCAACACCGCAGGATGTCTTCAGGCCCTAATCTGGTTCCGGCACGGCACGCTGAGCCTTTGGTTATTTCCTCTTCCTGGTGGGAAATGAGAGTTAAATTTGCCCGTCCAGACACCTCCAGCTAGCCTCTCATTGGTTCTCGCTATTCCTGTTCATCTTCCGCAGAAATTGCAAACTGGGCCAAACAGGAGGTTAAAGGCGCTGACTTTCGAGGTGGGGAGAGTGTTAGTAAAGCGTCTGGAATGTTGCACCCGAGTACCAGGGGAGGAAAACTGAGACATATTTGAACACGTCTCCCGTTCACATGGTTGATCATACTTGGGTCCCACATGCATGTTTTAGCTGAAGGAAGAATACCTTAAACCTGGGTAGTTGAAACCCGTGGAATGGGTACCATGCAATATGACTTCAAAGGGTCTTCATTTGCTCACCGAACCTCTCCAATCCTATCACTGCTGCGTTTATGCCCCTGTACACATGCTTGATTCTCTTTCGGAGACATAGCGATCCATAGGTTTTAAGATACTTACTAGTCAGGTACATTCTTAGGCATTTAATATGCGGTGTTGAGTCCATTTCGTTGAGCAAGGAGTAGCTCTTGTCTATTCCATATTTGGCTTAAGGAACTTTATCTGTGCTCATTTCAATCTCTGGTTTTATGCAGCACCCCAACTCACCTTTACCCTTAAGCAAGCATAAGTTGGTTTTCTAAATTTGAGACCCTGTTCTGTTCTGTAATTCAGTTCCTGTGTAGCCAAGTTTACATTCCGTGTATTACTGATATCTTATGATGTTTCTTTTTCTGTGTGACTTACTTCAGTTAGAATCATCATACCTGAATCCACTCATTGTGCTGCTAAGGGCCTGATGA
The DNA here is from genome assembly GCF_949987515.2 of Delphinus delphis. NCBI lineage: Eukaryota > Metazoa > Chordata > Mammalia > Artiodactyla > Delphinidae > Delphinus > Delphinus delphis. The sequence continues at coordinate 53,619 of NW_027192943.1, read as the reverse complement.
CACAGATTTCATTGCTGAGTGATATTGCTTTGTAAGTAAATACCACAACTTCTTTATCCATTTTTCACTTTCTGCGATGTTGAACTTGTACTGTAAACGAGGTTCTTGTAAACAGAGCCGTTTCAAACTTTGGGGTGGCTGTGTCTTTTTTATTTTAATTTCCCTAAGCTATAGGACCATAAGTGGAAGTGCCCTAGGCTCTGTTGATTTGTTTTTTAGATGTTTCAGGAAACACCATACACTTCTCCCGAGTGGTTGTTGGCAATTTACATCCCGCCCATCAGCATAACAAGGCTCCCAGTTCTCCATGGCCTGTCCTGCCTTTCTGGATTTTACACTTTTTTCAGATGGCCCTTTTGACCGGGGGGAAGTGAGACTTCATTGTAGTGCAGATTTCCTTTGCAAGCTTGCTTGGTTGGCCAAAAAGGGCGTATGCGTTTTTTCCTGAATATATTCAGGAAAAAACGCATACGCCCTTTTTGGCCAAGTGCATCATTGTGGACGTTCTGCCTCTTTTCCTATGCTTTCAATGCAATTCCAGTCTACCTCCTGAAATCGGTTTCCTGCAATTCTGCCCCGCTTTCAAGTCCTCTTGGCAGCCTTACTTCAGTCTATTTTTGGACGATAGCTGTCATTTATAACTCTGCAGGTTTGTGAATTACAGTGCCCCTGAGCTCCTTTCTTCACCTCGCTTTCTTGTGAGCTGGCCGCAACACCGCAGGATGGCTTCAGGCCCTAATCTGGTTCCGGCACGGCACGCTGAGCCTTTGGTTATTTCGTCCTCCTGGTGGGAAATGAGAGTTAAATTTGCTCGTCCAGACACCTCCAGCTAGCCTCTCATTGGTTCTCGCTATTCCTGTTCATCTTCCGCAGAAATTGCAAACTGGGCCAAACAGGAGGTTAAAGGCGCTGACTCTCCAAGTGGGGAGAGTGTAAGTAAAGCGTCTGGAATGTTGCACCCGAGTACCAGGGGAGGAAAACTGAGACATATTTGAACACGTCTCCCGTTCACACGGTTGATCATACTCTGGGTTCCACATGCATGTTTTAGCTGAAGGAAGAATACCTTAAACCTGGAGAGTTGAGACCCGTGGAATGGGTACCATGCAATATGTCTTCAAAGGGTCTTCATTTGCTCACCGAACCTCTCCAATCCTATCACTGCTGCGTTTATGCCCCTGTACACACGCTTGATTCTCTTTTGGAGACATAGCAATCCATAGGTTTTAAGATACTTACTAGTCAGGTACATTCTTAGGCGTTTAATATGGGGTGTTGAGTCCATTTCGTTGAGCAAGGAGTAGCTCTTGTCTATTCCATATTTGGCTTAAGGAACTTTATCTGTGCTCATTTCAATCTCTGGTTTTATGCAGCACCACAACTCACCTTTACCCTTAAGCAAGCATAAGTTGGTTTTGTAAATTTGAGACCCTGTTCTGTTTTGGAATTCAGTTCCTGTGTAGCCAAGTTTACATTCCGTGTATTAGTGATATCTTATGATGTTTCTTTTTCTGTGTGACTTATTTCAGTTAGAATCATCGTACCTGAATCCACTCATTATGCTGCTACGGGCCTGATGACATAGATTTCATTGCTGAGTGATACTGCATTGTACGTAAGTACCACAAGTTCTTTATCCATTTTTCACTTTCTGTGATATTGAACTTGTACGGTAAACGAGGTTCTTGTAAACAGAGGCGTCCCAAACTTTGGGGTGGCTGTGTCTTTTTGATTTTAATTTCCCTAAGCTATAGGACCATAAGTGGAAGCGCCCTAGGCTCTGTTGCTTTGTTTTTTAGATGTTTCAGGAAACACCATACACTTCTCCTGAGTGTCTGTTGGCAATTTACATCCCGCCCATCAGCATAACAAGGCTCCCAGTTCTCCATGGCCTGTCCTGCCTTTCTGGATTTTACACTTTTCTCAGATGGCCCTTTTGACCGGGGGGAAGTGAGACTTCATTGTAGTGCAGATTTCCTTTGCAAGCTTGCTTGGTTGGCCAAAAAGGGCGTATGCGTTTTTTCCTGAATATATTCAGGAAAAAACGCATACGCCCTTTTTGGCCAAGTGCATCATTGTGGACGTTCTGCCTCTTTTCCTATGCTTTCAATGCAATTCCAGTCTACCTCCTGAAATCGGTTTCCTGCAATTCTGCCCCGCTTTCAAGTCCTCTTGGCAGCCTTACTTCAGTCTATTTTTGGACGATAGCTGTCATTTATAACTCTGCAGGTTTGTGAATTACAGTGCCCCTGAGCTCCTTTCTTCAACTCGCTTTCTTGTGAGCTGGCCGCAACACCGCAGGATGGCTTCAGGCCCTAATCTGGTTCCGGCACGGCACGCTTAGCCTTTGGTTATTTCCTCTTCCTGGTGGGAAATGAGAGTTAAATTTGCCCGTCCAGACACCTCCAGCTAGTCTCTCATTGGTTCTCGCTATTCCTGTTCAACTTCCGCAGAAATTGCAAACTGGGCCAAACAGGAGGTTAAAGGCGCTGACTCTCCAAGTGGGGAGAGTGTTAGTAAAGCGTCTGGAATGTTGCACCCGAGTACCAGGGGAGGAAAACTGAGACATATTTGAACACGTCTCCCGTTCACACGGTTGATCATACTCTGGGTTCCACATGCATGTTTTAGCTGAAGGAAGAATACCTTAAACCTGGAGAGTTGAGACCCGTGGAATGGGTACCATGCAATATGACTTCAAAGGGTCTTCATTTGCTCACCGAACCTCTCCAATCCTATCACTGCTGCGTTTATGCCCCTGTACACACGCTTGATTTTCTTTTGGAGACATAGCAATCCATAGGTTTTAAGATACTTTCTAGTCAGGTACATTCATAGGCGTTTAATATGGGGTGTTGAGTCCATTTCGTTGAGCAAGGAGTAGCTCTTGTCTATTCCATATTTGGCTTAAGGAACTTTATCTGTGCTCATTTCAATCTCTGGTTTTATGCAGCACCACAACTCACCTTTCCCCTTAAGCAAGCATAAGTTGGTTTTGTAAATTTGAGACCCTGTTCTGTTTTGGAATTCAGTTACTGTGTAGCCAAGTTTCCATTCCGTGTATTAGTGATATCTTATGATGTTTCTTTTTCTGTGTGACTTATTTCAGTTAGAATCATCGTACCTGAATCCACTCATTATGCTGCTACGGGCCTGATGACATAGATTTCATTGCTGAGTGATACTGCATTGTACGTAAGTACCACAAGTTCTTTATCCATTTTTCACTTTCTGTGATATTGAAATTGTACGGTAAACGAGGTTCTTGTAAACAGAGGCGTCCCAAACTTTGGGGTGGCTGTGTCTTTTTGATTTTAATTTCCCTAAGCTATAGGACCATAAGTGGAAGTGCCCTAGGCTCTGTTGCTTTGTTTTTTAGATGTTTCAGGAAACACCATACACTTCTCCCGAGTGTCTGTTGGCAATTTACATCCCGCCCATCAGCATAACAAGGCTCCCAGTTCTCCATGGCCTGTCCTGCCTTTCTGGATTTTACACTTTTTTCAGATGGCCCTTTTGACCGGGGAGAAGTGAGACTTCATTGTAGTGCAGATTTCCTTTGCAAGCTTGCTTGGTTGGCCAAAAAGGGCGTATGCGTTTTTTCCTGAATATATTCAGGAAAAAACGCATACGCCCTTTTTGGCCAAGTGCATCATTGTGGACGTTCTGCCTCTTTTCCTATGCTTGCAATGCAATTCCAGTCTACCTCCTGAAATCGGTTTCCTGCAATTCTGCCCCGCTTTCAAGTCCTCTTGGCAGCCTTACTTCAGTCTATTTTTGGACGATAGCTGTCATTTATAACTCTGCAGGTTTGTGAATTACAGTGCCCCTGAGCTCCTTTCTTCAACTTGCTTTCTTGTGAGCTGGCCGCAACACCGCAGGATGGCTTCAGGCCCTAATCTGGTTCCGGCACGGCACGCTGAGCCTTTGGTTATTTCCTCTTCCTGGTGGGAAATGAGAGTTAAATTTGCCCGTCCAGACACCTCCAGCTAGTGTCTCATTGGTTCTCGCTATTCCTGTTCATCTTCCGCAGAATTTGCAAACTGGGCCAAACAGGAGGTTAAAGGCGCTGACTCTCCAAGTGGGGAGAGTGTTAGTAAAGCGTCTGGAATGTTGCACCCGAGTACCAGGGGAGGAAAACTGAGACATATTTGAACACGTCTCCCGTTCACATGGTTGATCATACTTGGGTTCCACATACATGTTTTAGCTGAAGGAAGAATACTTAAACCTGGTGAGTTAAGACCCGTGTAATGGATATGATGCAATATGACTTCAAAGGGTCTTCATTTGCTCACCGAACCTCTCCAATCCTATCACTGCTGCGTTTATGCCCCTGTACACATGCTTGATTCTCTTTCGGAGACATAGCGATCCATAGGTTTTAAGATACTTATTAGTCAGGTACATTCTTAGGCGTTTAATATGCGGTGTTGAGTCCATTTCGTTGAGTAAGGAGTAGCTCTTGTCTATTCCATATTTGACTTAAGGAACTTTATCTGTGCTCATTTCAATCTCTGGTTTTATGCAGCACCCCAACTCACCTTTCCCCTTAAGCAAGCATAAGTTGGTTTTCTAAATTTGAGACCCTGTTCTGTTCTGTAATTCAGTTTCTGTGTAGCCAAGTTTACATTCCGTGTATTACTGATATCTTATGATGTTTCTTTTTCTGTGTGACTTATTTCAGTTAGAATCATCATACCTGAATCCACTCATTGTGCTGCTAAGGGCCTGATGACACAGATTTCATTGCTGAGTGATATTGCATTGTAAGTAAATACCACAACTTCTTTATCCATTTTTCACTTTCTGTGATGTTGAACTTGTACTGTAAACGAGGTTCTTGTAAACAGAGCCGTTCCAAACTTTGGGGTGGCTGTGTCTTTTTGATTTTAATTTCCCTAAGCTATAGGACCATAAGTGGAAGTGCCCTAGGTTCTGTTGCTTTGTATTTTAGATGTTTCAGGAAACACCATACACTTCTCCCGAGTGGTTGTTGGCAATTTACATCCCGCCCATCAGCATAACAAGGCTCCCAGTTCTCCATGGCCTGTCCTGCCTTTCTGGATTTTACACTTTTTTCAGATGGCCCTTTTGACCGGGGGGAAGTGAGACTTCATTGTAGTGCAGATTTCCTTTGCAAGCTTGCTTGGTTGGCCAAAAAGGGCGTATGCGTTTTTTCCTGAATATATTCAGGAAAAAACGCATACGCCCTTTTTGGCCAAGTGCATCATTGTGGACGTTCTGCCTCTTTTCCTATGCTTTCAATGCAATTCCAGTCTACCTCCTGAAATCGGTTTCCTGCAATTCTGCCCCGCTTTCAAGTCCTCTTGGCAGCCTTACTTCAGTCTATTTTTGGAAGATAGCTGTCATTTATAACTCTGCAGGTTTGTGAATTACAGTGCCCCTGAGCTCCTTTCTTCAACGCGCTTTCTTGTGAGCTGGCCGCAACACCGCAGGATGGCTTCAGGCCCTAATCTGGTTCCGGTACGGCACGCTGAGCCTTTGGTTATTTCCTCTTCCTGGTGGGAAACGAGACTTAAATTTGCCCGTCCAGACACCTCCAGCTAGCCTCTCATTGGTTCTCGCTATCCTGTTCATCTTCCGCAGAAATTGCAAACTGGGCCAAACAGGAGGTTAAAGGCGCTGACTCTCCAAGTGGGGAGAGTGTTAGTAAAGCGTCTGGAATGTTGCACCCGAGTACCAGGGTACGAAAACTGAGACATATTTGAACACGTCTCCCGATCACATGGTTGATCATACTCTGGGTTCCACATGCATGTTTTAGCTGAAGGAAGAATACCTAAAACCTGGGTAGTTGAAACCCGTGGAATGGTTACCATGCAATGTGACTTCAAAGGGTCTTCATTTGCTCACCGAACCTCTCCAATCCTATCACTGCTGCGTTTATGCCCCTGTACACATGCTTGATTCTCTTTCGGAGACATAACAATCCATAGGTTTTAAGATACTTACTAGTCAGGTACATTCTTAGGCGTTTAATATGCGGTGTTGAGTCCATTTCGTTGAGCAAGGAGTAGCTCTTGTCTATTCCATATTTGACTTAAGGAACTTTATCTGTGCTCATTTCAATCTCTGGTTTTATGCAGCACCCCAACTCACCTTTACCCTTAAGCAAGCATAAGTTGGTTTTCTAAATTTGAGACCCTGTTCTGTTCTGTAATTCAGTTCCTGTGTAACCAAGTTTACATTCCGTGTATTACTGATATCTTATGATGTTTCTTTTTCTGTGTGACTTATTTCAGTTAGAATCATCATACCTGAATCCACTCATTGTGCTGCTAAGGGCCTGATGACACAGATTTCATTGCTGAGTGATATTGCTTTGTAAGTTAATACCACAACTTCTTTATCCATTTTTCACTTTCTGCGATGTTGAACTTGTACTGTAAACGAGGTTCTTGTAAACAGAGCCTTTCCAAACTTTGGGGTGGCTGTGTCTTTTTGATTTTAATTTCCCTAAGCTATAGGACCATAAGTGGAAGTGCCCTAGGTTCTGTTGCTTTGTTTTTTAGATGTTTCAGGAAACACCATACACTTCTCCCGAGTGGTTGTTGGCAATTTACATCCCGCCCATCAGCATAACAAGGCTCCCAGTTCTCCATGGCCTGTCCTGCCTTTCTGGATTTTACACTTTTTTCAGATGGCCCTTTTGACCGGGGAGAAGTGAGACTTCATTGTAGTGCAGATTTCCTTTGCAAGCTTGCTTGGTTGGCCAAAAAGGGCGTATGCGTTTTTTCCTGAATATATTCAGGAAAAAACGCATACGCCCTTTTTGGCCAAGTGCATCATTGTGGACGTTCTGCCTCTTTTCCTATGCTTTCAATGCAATTCCAGTCTACCTCCTGAAATCGGTTTCCTGCAATTCTGCCCCGCTTTCAAGTCCTCTTGGCAGCCTTACTTCAGTCTATTTTTGGACGATAGCTGTCATTTATAACTCTGCAGGTTTGTGAATTACAGTGCCCCTGAGCTCCTTTCTTCAACTTGCTTTCTTGTGAGCTGGCCGCAACACCGCAGGATGGCTTCAGGCCCTAATCTGGGTCCGGCCCGGCACGCTGAGCCTTTGGTTAATTCCTCTTCCTGGTGGGAAATGAGAGTTAAATTTGCCCGTTCAGACACCTCCAGCTAGCCTCTCATTGGTTCTCGCTATTCCTGTTCATCTTCCGCAGAAATTGCAAACTGGGCCAAACAGGAGGTTAAAGGGACTGACTCTCCAAGTCGGGAGAGTGTTAGTAAAGCGTCTGGAATGTTGCACCCGAGTACCAGGGGAGGAAAACTGAGACATATTTGAACACGTCTCCCGTTCACACGGTTGATCATACTCTGGATTCCACATGCATGTTTTAGCTGAAGGAAGAATACCTTAAACCTGGAGAGTTGAGACCCGTGGAATGGGTACCATGCAATATGACTTCAAAGGGTCTTCATTTGCTCACGAACCTCTCCAATCCTATCACTGCTGCGTTTATGCCCCTGTACACATGCTTGATTCTCTTTCGGAGACATAGCAATCCATAGGTTTTAAGATACTTACTAGACAGGTACATTCTTAGGCGTTTAATATGCGGTGTTGAGTCCATTTCGTTGAGCAAGGAGTAGCTCTTGTCTATTCCATATTTGGCTTAAGGAACTTTATCTGTGCTTATTTCAATCTCTGGTTTTATGCAGCACCCCAACTCACCTTTCCCCTTAAGCAAGCATAAGTTGGTTTTCTAAATTTGAGACCCTGTTCTGTTCTGTAATTCAGTTCCTGTGTAGCCAAGTTTACATTCCGTGTATTAGTGATATCTTATGATGTTTCTTTTTCTGTGTGACTTATTTCAGTTAGAATCATCGTACCTGAATCCACTCATTATGCTGCTACGGGCCTGATGACATAGATTTCATTGCTGAGTGATACTGCATTGTACGTAAGTACCACAAGTTCTTTATCCATTTTTCACTTTCTGCGATGTTGAACTTGTACTGTAAACGAGGTTCTTGTAAACAGAGCCGTTCCAAACTTTGGGGTGGCTGTGTCTTTTTGAATTTAATTTCCCTAAGCTATAGGACCATAAGTGGAAGTGCCCTAGGCTCTGTTGCTTTGTTTTTTAGATGTTTCAGGAAACACCATACACTTCTCCCGAGTGGTTATTCGCAATTTACATCCCGCCCTTCAGCATAACAAGGCTCCCAGTTCTCCATGGCCTGTCCTGCCTTTCTGGATTTTACATTTTATTCAGATGGCCCTTTTGACCGGGGGGAAGTGAGACTTCATTGTAGTTCAGATTTCCTTTGCAAGCTTGCTTGGTTGGCCAAAAAGGGCGTATGCGTTTTTTCCTGAATATATTCAGGAAAAAACGCATACGCCCTTTTTGGCCAAGTGCATCATTGTGGACGTTCTGCCTCTTTTCCTATGCTTTCAATGCAATTCCAGTCTACCTCCTGAAATCGGTTTCCTGCAATTCTGCCCCGCTTTCAAGTCCTCTTGGCAGCCTTACTTCAGTCTATTTTTGGACGATAGCTGTCATTTATAACTCTGCAGGTTTGTGAATTACAGTGCCCCTGAGCTCCTTTCTTCAACTCGCTTTCTTGTGACCTGGCTGCAACACCGCAGTATGTCTTCAGGCCCTAATCTGGTTCTGGCACGGCACGCTGAGCCTTTGGTTAATTCCTCTTCCTGGTGGGAAATGAGAGTTAAATTTGCCCATCCAGACACCTCCAGCTAGTCTCTCATTGGTTCTCGCTATTCCTGTTCATCTTCCGCAGAAATTGCAAACTGGGCCAAACAGGAGGTTAAAGGGACTGACTCTCCAAGTGGGGAGAGTGTTAGTAAAGCGTCTGGAATGTTGCACCCGAGTACCAGGGGAGGAAAACTGAGACATATTTGAACACGTCTCCCGATCACATGGTTGATCATACTCTAGGTTCCACATGCATGTTTTAGCTGAAGGAAGAATACCTTAAACCTGGGTAGTTGAAACCCGTGGAATGGGTACCATGCAATATGACTTCAAAGGGTCTTCATTTGCTCACCGAACCTCTCCAATCCTATCACTGCTGCGTTTATGCCCCTGTACACATGCTTGATTCTCTTTCGGAGACATAGCAATCCATAGGTTTTAAGATACTTACTAGTCAGGTACATTCTTAGGCATTTAATATGCGGTGTTGAGTCCATTTCGTTGAGCAAGGAGTAGCTCTTGTCTATTCCATATTTGGCTTAAGGAACTTTATCTGTGTTCATTTCAATCTCTGGTTTTATGCAGCACCCCAACTCACCTTTCCCCTTAAGCAAGCATAAGTTGGTTTTCTAAATTTGAGACCCTGTTCTGTTCTGTAATTCAGTTCCTGTGTAGCCAAGTTTCCATTCCGTGTATTACTGATATCTTATGATGTTTCTTTTTCTGTGTGACTTATTTCAGTTAGAATCATCATACCTGAATCCACTCATTGTGCTGCTAAGGGCCTGATGACACAGATTTCATTGCTGAGTGATATTGCTTTGTAAGTAAATACCACAACTTCTTTATCCATTTTTCAATTTCTGCGATGTTGAACTTGTACTGTAAACGAGGTTCTTGTAAACAGAGCCGTTCCAAACTTTGGGGTGGCTGTGTCTTTTTGATTTTAAATTCCCTAAGCTATAGGACCATAAGTGGAAGTGCCCTAGGCTCTGTTGCTTTGTTTTTTAGATGTTTCAGGAAACACCATACACTTCTCCCGAGTGGTTATTCGCAATTTACATCCCGCCCTTCAGCATAACAAGGCTCCCAGTTCTCCATGGCCTGTCCTGCCTTTCTGGATTTTACACTTTATTCAGATGGCCCTTTTGACCGGGGGGAAGTGAGACTTCATTGTAGTGCAGATTTCCTTTGCAAGCTTGCTTGGTTGGCCAAAAAGGGCGTATGCGTTTTTTCCTGAATATATTCAGGAAAAAACGCATACGCCCTTTTTGGCCAAGTGCATCATTGTGGACGTTCTGCCTCTTTTCCTAGGCTTTCAATGCAATTCCAGTCTACCTCCTGAAATCGGTTTCCTGCAATTCTGCCCCGCTTTCAAGTCCTCTTGGCAGCCTTACTTCAGTCTATTTTTGGACGATAGCTGTCATTTATAACTCTGCAGGTTTGTGAATTACAGTGCCCCTGAGCTCGTTTCTTCAACTCGCTTTCTTGTGACCTGGCCGCAACACCGCAGGATGGCTTCAGGCCCTAATCTGGTTCCGGCACGGCACGCTGAGCCTTTGGTTATTTCCTCTTCCTGGTGGGAAATGAGAGTTAAATTTGCCCGTCCAGACACCTCCAGCTAGTCTCTCATTGGTTCTCGCTATTCCTGTTCATCTTCCGCAGAAATTGCAAACTGGGCCAAACAGGAGGTTAAAGGGACTGACTCTCCAAGTGGGGAGAGTGTTAGTAAAGCGTCTGGAATGTTGCACCCGAGTACCAGGGTACGAAAACTGAGACATATTTGAACACGTCTCCCGATCACATGGTTGATCATACTCTAGGTCCCACATGCATGTTTTAGCTGAAGGAAGAATACCTTAAACCTGGGTAGTTGAAACCCGTGGAATGGGTACCATGCAATATGACTTCAAAGGGTCTTCATTTGCTCACCGAACCTCTCCAATCCTATCACTGCTGCGTTTATGCCCCTGTACACATGCTTGATTCTCTTTCGGAGACATAGCAATCCATAGGTTTTAAGATACTTACTAGTCAGGTACATTCTTAGGCATTTAATATGCGGTGTTGAGTCCATTTCGTTGAGCAAGGAGTAGCTCTTGTCTATTCCATATTTGGCTTAAGGAACTTTATCTGTGCTCATTTCAATCTCTGGTTTTATGCAGCACCCCAACTCACCTTTACCCTTAAGCAAGCATAAGTTGGTTTTCTAAATTTGAGACCCTGTTCTGTTCTGTAATTCAGTTCCTGTGTAGCCAAGTTTACATTCCGTGTATTAGTGATATCTTATGATGTTTCTTTTTCTGTGTGACTTATTTCAGTTAGAATCATCGTACCTGAATCCACTCATTATGCTGCTACGGGCCTGATGACATAGATTTCATTGCTGAGTGATACTGCATTGTACGTAAGTACCACAAGTTCTTTATCCATTTTTCACTTTCTGCGATGTTGAACTTGTACTGTAAACGAGGTTCTTGTAAACAGAGCCGTTCCAAACTTTGGGGTGGCTGTGTCTTTTTGAATTTAATTTCCCTAAGCTATAGGACCATAAGTGGAAGTGCCCTAGGCTCTGTTGCTTTGTTTTTTAGATGTTTCAGGAAACACCATACACTTCTCCCAAGTGGTTGTTGGCAATTTACATCCCGCCCATCAGCATAACAAGGCTCCCAGTTCTCCATGGCCTGTCCTGCCTTTCTGGATTTTACACTTTTTTCAGATGGCCCTTTTGACCGGGGGGAAGTGAGACTTCATTGTAGTGCAGATTTCCTTTGCAAGCTTGCTTGGTTGGCCAAAAAGGGCCTATGCATTTTTTCCTGAATATATTCAGGAAAAAACGCATACGCCCTTTTTGGCCAAGTGCATCATTGTGGACGTTCTGCCTCTTTTCCTATGCTTTCAATGCAATTCCAGTCTACCTCCTGAAATCGGTTTCCTGCAATTCTGCCCCGCTTTCAAGTCCTCTTGGCAGCCTTACTTCAGTCAATTTTTGGACGATAGCTGTCATTTATAACTCTGCAGGTTTGTGAATTACAGTGCCCCTGAGCTCCTTTCTTCAACTCGCTTTCTTGTGACCTGGCCGCAACACAGCAGGATGTCTTCAACCCTAATCTGGTTCCGGCACAGCATGCTGAGCCTTTGGTTATTTCCTCTTCCTGGTGGGAAATGAGAGTTAAATTTGCCCGTCCAGACACCTCCAGCTAGTCTCTCATTGGTTCTCGCTATTCCTGTTCATCTTCCGCAGAAATTGCAAACTGGGCCAAACAGGAGGTTAAAGGCGCTGACTCTCCAAGTGGGGAGAGTGTTAGTAAAGCGTCTGGAATGTTGCACCCGGGTACCAGGGGAGGAAAACTGAGACATATTTGAACACGTCTCCCGTTCACATGGTTGATCATACTTGGGTTCCACATGCATGTTTTAGCTGAAGGAAGAATACCTTAAACCTGGAGAGTTAAGACCCGTGTAATGGGTACCATGCAATATGACTTCAAAGGGTCTTCATTTGCTCACCGAACCTCTCCAATCCTATCACTGCTGCGTTTATGCCCCTGTACACATGCTTGATTCTCTTTCGGAGACATAACGATCCATAGGTTTTAAGATACTTACTAGTCAGGTACATTCTTAGGCGTTTAACATGCGGTGTTGAGTCCATTTCGTTGAGCAAGGAGTAGCTCTTGTCTATTCCATATTTGACTTAAGGAACTTTATCTGTGCTCATTTCAATCTCTGGTTTTATGCAGCACCCCAACTCACCTTTCCCCTTAAGCAAGCATAAGTTGGTTTTCTAAATTTGAGACCCTGTTCTGTTCTGTAATTCAGTTCCTGTGTAGCCAAGTTTACATTCCGTGTATTACTGATATCTTATGATGTTTCTTTTTCTGTGTGACTTATTTCAGTTAGAGTCATCATACCTGAATCCACTCATTGTGCTGCTAAGGGCCTGATGACCCAGATTTCATTGCTGAGTGATATTGCTTTGTAAGTAAATACCACAACTTCTTTATCCATTTTTCACTTTCTGCGATGTTGAACTTGTACTGTAAACGAGGTTCTTGTAAACAGAGCCGTTCCAAACTTTGGGGTGGCTGTGTCTTTTTGATTTTAAATTCCCTAAGCTATAGGACCATAAGTGGAAGTGCCCTAGGCTCTGTTGCTTTGTTTTTTAGATGTTTCAGGAAATACCATACACTTCTCCCGAGTGTTTGTTGGCAATTTACATCCCGCCCTTCAGCATAACAAGGCTCCCAGTTCTCCATGGCGTGTCCTGCCTTTCTGGATTTTACACTTTTTTCAGATGGCCCTTTTGACCGGGGGGAAGTGAGACTTCATTGTAGTGCAGATTTCCTTTGCAAGCTTGCTTGGTTGGCCAAAAAGGGCGTATGCGTTTTTTCCTGAATATATTCAGGAAAAAACGCATACGCCCTTTTTGGCCAAGTGCATCATTGTGGACGTTCTGCCTCTTTTCCTATGCTTTCAATGCAATTCCAGTCTACCTCCTGAAATCGGTTTCCTGCAATTCTGCCCCGCTTTCAAGTCCTCTTGGCAGCCTTACTTCAGTCTATTTTTGGACGATAGCTGTCATTTATAACTCTGCAGGTTTGTGAATTACAGTGCCCCTGAGCTCCTTTCTTCAACTCGCTTTCTTTTGAGCTGGCCGCAACACCGCAGGATGTCTTCAGGCCCTAATCTGGTTCCGGCAAGGCACGCTGAGCCTTTGGTTATTTCCTCTTCCTGGTGGGAAATGAGAGTTAAATTTGCCCGTCCAGACACCTCCAGCTAGCCTCTCATTGGTTCTCGCTATTCCTGTTCATCTTCCGCAGAAATTGCAAACTGGGCCAAACAGGAGGTTAAAGGCGCTGACTTTCGAGGTGGGGAGAGTGTTAGTAAAGCGTCTGGAATGTTGCACCCGAGTACCAGGGGAGGAAAACTGAGACATATTTGAACACGTCTCCCGTTCACATGGTTGATCATACTTGGGTCCCACATGCATGTTTTAGCTGAAGGAAGAATACCTTAAACCTGGGTAGTTGAAACCCGTGGAATGGGTACCATGCAATATGACTTCAAAGGGTCTTCATTTGCTCACCGAACCTCTCCAATCCTATCACTGCTGCGTTTATGCCCCTGTACACATGCTTGATTCTCTTTCGGAGACATAGCGATCCATAGGTTTTAAGATACTTACTAGTCAGGTACATTCTTAGGCATTTAATATGCGGTGTTGAGTCCATTTCGTTGAGCAAGGAGTAGCTCTTGTCTATTCCATATTTGGCTTAAGGAACTTTATCTGTGCTCATTTCAATCTCTGGTTTTATGCAGCACCCCAACTCACCTTTACCCTTAAGCAAGCATAAGTTGGTTTTCTAAATTTGAGACCCTGTTCTGTTCTGTAATTCAGTTCCTGTGTAGCCAAGTTTACATTCCGTGTATTAGTGATATCTTATGATGTTTCTTTTTCTGTGTGACTTATTTCAGTTAGAATCATCGTACCTGAATCCACTCATTATGCTGCTACGGGCCTGATGACATAGATTTCATTGCTGAGTGATACTGCATTGTACGTAAGTACCACAAGTTCTTTATCCATTTTTCACTTTCTGCGATGTTGAACTTGTACTGTAAACGAGGTTCTTGTAAACAGAGCCTTTCCAAACTTTGGGGTGGCTGTGTCTTTTTGAATTTAATATCCCTAAGCTATAGGACCATAAGTGGAAGTGCCCTAGGCTCTGTTGCTTTGTTTTTTAGATGTTTCAGGAAACACCATACACTTCTCCCGAGTGGTTGTTGGCAATTTACATCCCGCCCATCAGCATAACAAGGCTCCCAGTTCTCCATGGCCTGTCCTGCCTTTCTGGATTTTACACTTTTTTCAGATGGCCCTTTTGACCGGGGGGAAGTGAGACTTCATTTTAGTGCAGATTTCCTTTGCAAGCTTGCTTGGTTGGCCAAAAAGGGCGTATGCGTTTTTTCCTGAATATATTCAGGAAAAAACGCATACGCCCTTTTTGGCCAAGTGCATCATTGTGGACGTTCTGCCTCTTTTCCTATGCTTTCAATGCAATTCCAGTCTACCTCCTGAAATCGGTTTCCTGCAATTCTGCCCCGCTTTCAATTCCTCTTGGCAGCCTTACTTCAGTCTATTTTTGGACGATAGCTGTCAATTATAACTCTGCAGGTTTGTGAATTACAGTGCCCCTGAGCTCCTTTCTTCAACTCGCTTTCTTGTGACCTGGCCGCAACACCGCAGGATGGCTTCAGGCCCTAATCTGGTTCCGGCACAGCATGCTGAGCCTTTGGTTATTTCCTCTTTCTGGTGGGAAATGAGAGTTAAATTTGCCCGTCCAGACACCTCCAGCTAGGCTCTCATTGGTTCTCGCTATTCCTGTTCATCTTCCGCAGAAATTGCAAACTGGGCCAAACAGGAGGTTAAAGGCGCTGACTCTCCAAGTGGGGAGAGTGTTAGTAAAGCGTCTGGAATGTTGCACCCGAGTACCAGGGGAGGAAAACTGAGACATATTTGAACACATCTCCCGTTCACATGGTTGATCATACTTGGGTTCCACATGCATGTTTTAGCTGAAGGAAGAATACCTTAAACCTGTGTATTTGAAACCCGTGGAATGGGTACCATGCAATATGACTTCAAAGGGTCTTCATTTGCTCACCGAACCTCTCCAATCCTATCACTGCTGCGTTTATGCCCCTGTACACATGCTTGATTCTCTTTCGGAGACATAGCAATCCATAGGTTTTAAGATACTTACTAGTCAGGTACATTCTTAGGCGTTTAATATGCGGTGTTGAGTCCATTTCGTTGAGCAAGGAGTAGCTCTTGTCTATTCCATATTTGGCTTAAGGAACTTTATCTGTGCTCATTTCAATCTCTGGTTTTATGCAGCACCCCAACTCACCTTTAACCTTAAGCAAGCATAAGTTGGTTTTCTAAATTTGAGACCCTGTTCTGTTCTGTAATTCAGTTCCTGTGTAGCCAAGTTTAGATTCCGTGTATTACTGATATCTTATGATGTTTCTTTTTCTGTGTGACTTATTTCAGTTAGAATCATCATACCTGAATCCACTCATTGTGCTGCTAAGGGCCTGATGACACAGATTTCATTGCTGAGTGATATTGCTTTGTAAGTAAATACCACAACTTCTTTATCCATTTTTCACTTTCTGCGATGTTGAACTTGTACTGTAAACGAGGTTCTTGTAAACAGAGCCTTTCCAAACTTTGGGGTGGCTGTGTCTTTTTGATTTTAATTTCCCTAAGCTATAGGACCATAAGTGGAAGTGCCCTAGGTTCTGTTGCTTTGTTTTTTAGATGTTTCAGGAAACACCATACACTTCTCCCGAGTGGTTGTTCGCAATTTACATCCCGCCCTTCAGCATAACAAGGCTCCCAGTTCTCCATGGCCTGTCCTGCCTTTCTGGATTTTACACTTTTTTCAGATGGCCCTTTTGACCTGGGGGAAGTGAGACTTCATTGTAGTGCAGATTTCCTTTGCAAGCTTGCTTGGTTGGCCAAAAAGGGCGTATGCGTTTTTTCCTGAATATATTCAGGAAAAAACGCATACGCCCTTTTTGTCCAAGTGCATCATTGTGGACGTTCTGCCTCTTTTCCTATGCTTTCAATGCAATTCCAGTCTAACTCCTGAAATCGGTTTCCTGCAATTCTGCCCCGCTTTCAAGTCCTCTTGGCAGCCTTACTTCAGTATATTTTTTGACGATAGCTGTCATTTATAAGTCTGCAGGTTTGTGAATTACAGTGCCCCTGAGCTCCTTTGTTCACCTCGCTTTCTTGTGAGCTAGCTGCAACACCGCATGATGGCTTCAGGCCCTAATCTGGTTCCGTCACGGA
This sequence comes from Delphinus delphis, assembly GCF_949987515.2. NCBI lineage: Eukaryota > Metazoa > Chordata > Mammalia > Artiodactyla > Delphinidae > Delphinus > Delphinus delphis. The sequence goes on along the minus strand of NW_027192943.1, from coordinate 37,071 downwards.
ACGCTGAGCCTTTGTTTAATTCCTCTTCCTGGTGGGAAATGAGAGTTAAATTTGCCCGTCCAGACACCTCCAGCTAGCCTCTCATTGGTTCTCGCTATTCCTGTTCATCTTCCGCAGAAATTGCAAACTGTGCCAAACAGGAGTTTAAAGGCGCTGACTCTCCAAGTGGGGAGAGTGTTAGTAAAGCGTCTGGAATGTTGCACCCGAGTACCAGGGTACGAAAACTGAGACATATTTGAACACGTCTCCCGATCACACGGTTGATCATACTCTGGGTTCCACATGCATGTTTTAGCTGAAGGAAGAATACCTAAAACCTGGGTAGTTGAAACCCGTGGAATGGGTATCATGCAATATGACTTCAAAGGGTCTTCATTTGCTCACCGAACCTCTCCAATCCTATCACTGCTGCGTTTATGCCCCTGAACACATGCATGATTCTCTTTCAGAGACATAGCAATCCATAGGTTTTAAGATACTTACTAGTCAGGTACATTCTTAGGCGTTTAATATGCGGTGTTGAGTCCATTTCGTTGAGCAAGGAGTAGCTCTTGTCTATTCCATATTTGGCTTAAGGAACTTTATCTGTGCTCATTTCAATCTCTGGTTTTATGCAGCACCCCAACTCATCTTTACCCTTAAGCAAGCATAAGTTGGTTTTCTAAATTTGAGACCCTGTTCTGTTCTGTAATTCAGTTCCTGTGTAGCCAAGTTTACATTCCGTGTATTACTGATATCTTATGATGTTTCTTTTTCTGTGTGACTTATTTCAGTTAGAATCATCATACCTGAATCCACTCATTGTGCTGCTAAGGGCCTGATGACACAGATTTCATTGCTGAGTGATATTGCTTTGTAAGTAAATACCACAACTTCTTTATCCATTTTTCACTTTCTGCGATGTTGAACTTGTACTGTAAACGAGGTTCTTGTAAACAGAGCCTTTCCAAACTTTGGGGTGGCTGTGTCTTTTTGATTTTAATTTCCCTAAGCTATAGGACCATAAGTGGAAGTGCCCTAGGTTCTGTTGCTTTGTTTTTTAGATGTTTCAGGAAACACCATACACTTCTCCCGAGTGGTTGTTGGCAATTTACATCCCGCCCATCAGCATAACAAGGCTCCCAGTTCTCCATGGCCTGTCCTGCCTTTCTGGATTTTACACTTTTTTCAGATTGCCCTTTTGACCGGGGGGAAGTGAGACTTCATTGTAGTGCAGATTTCCTTTGTAAGCTTGCTTGGTTGGCCAAAAAGGGCGTATGCGTTTTTTCCTGAATATATTCAGGAAAAAACGCATACGCCCTTTTTGGCCAAGTGCATCATTGTGGACGTTCTGCCTCTTTTCCTATGCTTTCAATGCAATTCCAGTCTACCTCCTGAAATCGGTTTCCTGCAATTCTGCCCCGCTTTCAAGTCCTCTTGGCAGCCTTACTTCAATCTATTTTTGGACGATAGCTGTCATTTATAACTCTGCAGGTTTGTGAATTACAGTGCCCCTGAGCTCCTTTCTTCAACTCGCTTTCTTGTGACCTGGCCGCAACACCGCAGGATGTCTTCAGGCCCTAATCTGGTTCCGGCACGGCACACTGAGCCTTTGGTTAATTCCTCTTCCTGGTGGGAAATGAGAGTTAAATTTGCCCATCCTAACACCTCCAGCTAGTCTCTCATTGATTCTCGCTATTCCTGTTCATCTTCCGCAGAAATTGCAAACTGGGCCAAACAGGAGGTTAAAGGGACTGACTCTCCAAGTGGGGAGAGTGTTAGTAAGCGTCTGGAATGTTGCACCCGAGTGCCAGGGTACGAAAACTGAGACATATTTGAACACGTCTCCCGATCACATGGTTGATCATACTCTAGGTTCCACATGCATGTTTTAGCTGAAGGAAGAATACCTTAAACCTGGGTAGTTGAAACCCGTGGAATGGGTACCATGCAATATGACTTCAAAAGGTCTTCATTTGCTCACCGAACCTCTCCAGTCCTATCACTGCTGCGTTTATGCCCCTGTACACACGCTTGATTCTCTTTCGGAGACATAGCAATCCATAAGTTTTAAGATACTTACTAGTCAGGTACATTCTTAGGCGTTTAATATGGGGTGTTGAGTCCATTTCGTTGAGCAAGGAGTAGCTCTTGTCTATTCCATATTTGGCTTAAGGAACTTTATCTGTGCTCATTTCAATCTCTGGTTTTATGCAGCACCCCAACTCACCTTTCCCCTTAAGCAAGCATAAGTTGGTTTTCTAAATTTGAGACCCTGTTCTGTTCTGTAATTCAGTTCCTGTGTAGCCAAGTTTACATTCCGTGTATTACTGATATCTTATGATGTTTCTTTTTCTGTGTGACTTATTTCAGTTAGAATCATCATACCTGAATCCACTCATTGTGCTGCTAAGGGCCTGATGACATAGATTTCATTGCTGAGTGATATTGCTTTGTAAGTAAATACCACAACTTCTTTATCCATTTTTCACTTTCTGTGATGTTGAACTTGTATTGTAAACGATGTTCTTGTAAACAGAGGCGTCCCAAACTTTGGGGTGGCTGTGTCTTTTTGATTTTAATTTCCCTAAGCTATAGGACCATAAGTGGAAGTGCCCTAGGCTCTGTTGCTTTGTTTTTTCGATGTTTCAGGAAACACCATACACTTCTCCCAAGTGTCTGTTGGCAATTTACATCCCGCCCATCAGCATAACAAGGCTCCCAGTTCTCCATGGCCTGTCCTGCCTTTCTGGATTTTACACTTTTTTCAGATGGCCCTTTTGACCGGGGGGAAGTGAGACTTCATTGTAGTGCAGATTTCCTTTGCAAGCTTGCTTGGTTGGCCAAAAAGGGCGTATGCGTTTTTTCCTGAATATATTCAGGAAAAAACGCATACGCCCTTTTTGGCCAAGTGAATCATTGTGGACGTTCTGCCTCTTTTCCTATGCTTTCAATGCAATTCCAGTCTACCTCCTGAAATCGGTTTCCTGCAATTCTGCCCCGCTTTCAAGTCCTCTTGGCAGCCTTACTTCAGTCTATTTTTGGACGATAGCTGTCATTTATAACTCTGCAGGTTTGTGAATTACAGTGCCCCTGAGCTCCTTTCTTCAACTCGTTTTCTTGTGAGCTGGCTGCAACACCGCTGGATGGCTTCAGGCCCTAATCTGGTTCCGGCACGGCATGCTGATCCTTTGGTTATTTCCTCTTCCTGGTGGGAAATGAGAGTTAAATTTGCCCGTCCAGACACCTCCAGCTAGTCTCTCATTGGTTCTCCCTATTCCTGTTCATCTTCCGCAGAAATTGCAAACGGGGCCAAACAGGAGGTTAAAGGTGCTGACTCTCCAAGTGGGGAGAGTGTTAGTAAAGCGTCTGGAATGTTGCACCCGAGTACCAGGGGAGGAAAACTGAGACATATTTGAACACGTCTCCCGTTCACACGGTTGATCATACTCTGGGTTCCACATGCATGTTTTAGCTGAAGGAAGAATACCTTAAACCTGGAGAGTTGAGACCCGTGTAATGGGTACCATGCAATATGACTTCAAAGGGTCTTCATTTGCTCACCGAACCTCTCCAATCCTATCACTGCTGCGTTTATGCCCCTGTACACATGCTTGATTCTCTTTTGGAGACATAGCAATCCATAGGTTTTAAGATACTTACTAGTCAGGTACATTCTTAGGCGTTTAATATGGGGTGTTGAGTCCATTTCGTTGAGCAAGGAGTAGCTCTTGTCTATTCCATATTTGGCTTAAGGAACTTTATCTGTGCTCATTTCAATCTCTGGTTTTATGCAGCACCCCAACTCACCTTCCCCCTTAAGCAAGCATAAGTTGGTTTTCTAAACTTGAGACACTGTTCTGTTTTGTAATTCAGGTCATGTGTAGCCAAGTTCACATTCTGTGTATTAGTGATACCTTATGATGTTTCTTTTCTGTGTGACTTATTTCAGTTCGAATCATCATACCTGCATCCACTCATTATGCTGCTACGGGCCTGATGACATAGATTTCATTGCTGAGTGATATTGCATTGTACGTAAGTACCACAAGTTCTTTATCCATTTTTCACTTTCTGCGATATTGAACTTGTACTGTAAACGAGGTTCTTGTAAACAGAGCCGTCCGAAACTTTGGGGTGGCTGTGTCTTTTTGATTTTAATTTCCCTAAGCTATAGGACCATAAGTGGAAGTGCCCTAGGCTCTGTTGCTTTGTTTTTTAGATGTTTCAGGAAACACCATACACTTCTCCTGAGTGTCTGTTGGCAATTTACATCCCGCCCATCAGCATAACAAGGCTCCCAGTTCTCCATGGCCTGTCGTGCCCTTATGGATTTTACACTTTTTTCAGATGGCCCTTTTGACCGGGGGGAAGTGAGACTTCATTGTAGTGCAGATTTCCTTTGCAAGCTTGCTTGGTTGGCCAAAAAGTGCGTATGCGTTTTTTCCTGAATATATTCAGGAAAAAACGCATACGCCCTTTTTGGCCAAGTGCATCATTGTTGAGTTTCTGACTCTCTTCATATGCTTTCAATGCAATTCCAGTCTACCTCCTGAAATCGGTTTCCTGCAATTCTGCCTTGCTTTCAATGCCTCTTCATAGCCTTACCTCAATATATTATTTAAAAATAGTTGGCCTTTATAACTCTGCAGGGTTTTGAATTGCAGTGGCCCTTAGCTCCATTTTTTAGCTCTTATTTTTGTGGTATTGCCCCATAACCAAAGGATTCCTTGAAGCCCTATTTTTCTTCTGGGGCACCTGCTGTGCCTTTGGTTAATTCTTCTTACTGATGTGATATTAGAGTGACATGTGCCCATTGAAACCGCTACAGCTAGTTTCTCACTGGTTCCCCCTATTCCCATTCATCCTCTTCACTAACTGCAGACTGTGCGATACCAGAACTTAAAGGCATTGACTCCATGTGGGGATGTTGTTAGTAAAGCGGCTGGAATGTCGATCCGGAGCCCCAGGAGAGGAAAAATGAGGTGCGTTTTAGAAACCTTTCCCGATCATATGGTATACCAGTCGCTGGGTTTCCCAAGCATGGTTTAGCTGTAGGAAGATTCCCTTCAACCTGGAGTGTTGGGACCCTTGGACTGAGTAGCATGAAGTATTGCATTAAACTTTCGGCAGTTGCTCACCAAAGCTCACCAATCCTGTCAGCCCCAAGTGTCCAGCCTTATGTCTTATCCAGCTGTGGGTTTATATGTGGTCAATCCAGGTTGCATCACAGCCCCTGAGCGAATTTTGTAAGAATTTTTCTCTCTTTCATTGTTTCAGCGTTTTGTTTTTAAAATTTATTTCTATAATGGGGTTTAGCTCCTTTTCACTGCTGTGTTTGTGCCGCTCTGCACACACTTGATTCCCTTATGGAGATATATCAATACATGGGTTTTAAGATTCTTATTCCTCAGATATATTTCTCTGCGGTGTATAGGGTGTGTTGAGGCCTGTTCATTGAGCAAGGTGTAGATCTTGTCTAATACCTATTTGGTTTATTGAACGGTATCTGTGCTAATTTCAAACTCTGGTTTTATGCATCACCCCACCTCTCCTTTCCCCTTAAGCTGACATAAGTGTGTTTTCTAAATGTGAGACACTGTTCTGTTCTGTAATTCATTTCTTGTGCAGCCATATTTACCCTCCCTCTATAAGTGATATCTTATGATATGTTTCTTTTTCTGTTTGACTTATTTCAAGTAGTATTATCGGACCTAAATCCACTCTTTATCCTTCTACTAGCCTTATTACATTGATTTCATGGTGAAGAGATATTCCATTGTACATAAGTACCACATCTTCTTTATCCATTGTTCTCTTTCCTGGGATATTTAAGGTGTACTGAAGTTGAGGTTCTTGTAAACAGAGTAGCCCTAAACTGTGGTGTGCTTGTGTCTTGTTGATTTTTAGACTTCCCTAGATATACTCCCATGATTGGAAGTGTCCTATGCTCTGTAGCTCTGTTTTTTAGATGATTTAGGAACCACCATACACTTCTCCAGAGTGGCTCTCGGCAGTTCACACACTGCCCATCAGCGTATAAAGGCTCCCTGTTCTCCATGGCCTGTCCTGCATTTCTGGTTTTTACAATTTTTTAGGATGGCCCTTTTGACCGGTGGGAAGTGAGACTTCTTTGTTGTGCACATTTGCATTGCTTGCTTGCTTCGTTGCCCATAAAGTGCGTATGCGTCTTTTCCTGGATATAATCAGGAAAAAACGCATACGCCCTTTTGGGCCAACTGCATCATTGTCGAAATTCTGCCGCTTTTCATGTGCGTTAAAGACGAGTCCAATCTATCTCTTGAAATCTGTTTCTTGCAATTCTGTCTTGCATTCAGATCCTCTTCTTTGCCTTACCTCAACATATTTTTGGACGTTAGTTTTCATTTATAACTCTGCAGGTTTGTGAATTGCAGTGACCCTGAGCTCCATTTTTTAAGTTGCTCTTTTGTGAGCTGGCCTCAAACCCGCAGGATTGCTTCAGGCCCTATTTTGGCTCCGGCGAGGCAGGCTGAGCCTTTCTTTAATTCTTATTCTTAATGGGAAATTAGAGTGATATGTGCCCGTCCAAACCCCTACAACTCTTCTCTCATTGGTTCCCCCTCTTCCCGTTCATCCTCCTCACAATTTGCAAAATGTGTGAAACAGAAGTTTAAATGTGCTGATTCTCCAAGTGGGGAGATTCTAAGTAGCGTGGCTGGAATGGTGAACAGGAGCACCAGGAGAGGATAAATGAGGTGCATTTTAGACACATCTCCCGATCACATGGTGTACAGTCCTCTGGGTTTTCCATGCATGTTTTAGCTGTAGGAAGATCCCTTGAACCTGCAGATTTGGGACCCATTGAATGGGTACCAGGTAGTATTACTTTAAAGGGTGTGCATTTCCTCACCCAACCTCACATTTCTCTTAGTGCAAACAGTTTCCAGCCTTATGTCTCATCCTGCTGTGGGTCTAGATGTATTCAATCCATGTTGCATCACCGTCCCTGAGGAAAAGTTGTAAGAGGTTTTCTCTGTCTCTCTGTCGTTTATTTTTTTCAATTTATTACTATATTGGTTACAGCTGATTTTCAAAGCTCTGTTTCTTGCTGCTGTACATCCACTTGATTCGCGTACAGAGAGACATCAATAAATTCTTTTTCAGATTCTTACCAGTCGTATATATTCTTTTCCGGTGACTTGAGTGTGCTGAGTGCAGTTCTTTTAGCTACCGTGTAGGCCTTGTTGATTATCAGTTTGGTATTTGGAATGGTATCTTTGCTAATTTCAACCTCCTGGATGATGCCTCACCCCTCCCCACCTTTCCCGTTTAGCAGCCTTATGCGTGTTTTCTACATATTTGACTATGTTTTTGTTTTGTAATTTATTTCATGTGTAGCCATTTTGGATTCCACCTTTAAGTGATATCTTATGATATGTGTCTTTTTCTTTTTGAATTCTGTCACTTAGAATGATCATACGTAACTCCTCCGGAGTTGTTACAACTGGCCATATTTCATTGATTTCCAGGCTGAATAATATTCCACTCTACCTAAGTACCACATCTCTATCCATTTTTTCCCTCCAGAGACATTTAAGTTATATCCTAGTCGAGGATCTTTTAAACAGAGAGGGGGTAAACATTGGGGTGCCTGTGTCCTCTCGATTTTTGTTTTTCCCAAGATATACGCCCATGAGTGCAAGTGCCCTATGCTCTGTAGCTCATTTTTTAGATGCTTTAGTAAACACAATACACTTCTCCAGAATGGCCGTTGGCAATATACATTTCCACTATAAGTCTCACAGGGCTCCCTCTTCTCGTTGCCCTGTCCTGCATTTCTGTTGTTTACGCTTTATGAGGATGGCTCTTCTGACTGATGCGAAGTGATATCTTTTGTAGTATTGACTTCCAGTGCCCACCTCTTTGGTTGGCTAAAAAAGTGTATGCCCTTTTCTTGAATATATACAGAAAAGAACGCATACACCCTTTTTGGCCAACTGCAATGTTGGCAATGTTCAGCTCCTTTTCTTGTGCTTAATGGCGAGTCCTTTCTACCTCCTCAAATCCCTTTCCTGCCATTCTCCCTTGCTTACAAGTCCTTTTCTCTGACTTTCCTCAAGACATTTTTCAGTGATGGATATTTTCAACTCTGCAGTTTTGTGAATTTTACTGCCCCTGAGTTCCATTGTTCAACTCGTGTTTATGGGAACTGGCCACAAAGCAGCGGGATTTCCTCAAGCCCTATACTGTTTCCATGGGCAACCCTAGCCTTTGGTCAATTCGTCTTCCTGATTGGAAATTAGAGTGACATGTGCCTGTCTGAACACCTAGGACTTGTCTCTCATTGTTCCTCATCCTTCCGCTTCATCCTCTGGACAAATTCCAAACTGTACACAACAGGATGTTGACAGTGCTGACATCTCCAAGTGGGGAGACTGTTAGTAAAGACGCTGGAGGGGTGAACCCGAGCACCAGGAGATGAGGAGATGAGATGCCTTTTCCAAACTCTTCCCGATCAGACGGTATACCATCCTCTGGGTGTGACAGACATGTTTTAGCAGTAGGAAGAGTCCCATTCATGTAAGGAGAACACCAGGGCTTTTTCAAAATCAGTGTCTCCCCGAAACCCAAACTGGGGAAGTTTTTAAGCTACGGCTACACATATGTTCATTAAGGGCCTTGGGAAGTAGGCAGAGTCCAAACTTTAGATGATTGAAGTCTTCAGGGTCAGAAGCACTCACCACCAGCTTCCCTTAGGCTACACTTTAACTGTCATTGATAGATGATGTCAATAAAAATATCTATTCTTTTTCAGATTATTTCCCCTTATAGGTTATTGCAAAATGTTGAGTGTAGTTCCCTGTGCTATACAGTAGTTCCTTGTTGATGATCTATTTTATACATAGCAGTGTGTATGTGTTCATTCCAAACTGTTAATTTATCCCTCCTCCCACCTTTCCCCTTTGGTAATAATAAATTATAAGATTTTATACTTCTCAGAAATGGGGGAGCTGAAAGAGAGGTATCATTTTCAATGGAAAAGCATTTAAAACAAGATTGAAGGTTTAACCAAGATTATTAGCTGTACATCCTTGGAAAGAAATCACTTCGTTTCTCTAATATTGACCTGACAAATAAGACAAACCTTTTCACTGAACTTGCTTATAAAAAGTGATGGAAATATCAAATGGAAGTGTTAAAAACATCTTATTTTACCCGAGCCTTATACACTGTTCTATGTTAACTACAGTTTGGCTCACACATCTGTTCATTGAGGTTACAATAGTCTCAATTTCTGTTACTGATCCTCCAGAGTGGACCCCAACAAGTGTCCCCCTGCCCAGTGTCATTGGGGCCAACAGATCGAGACTGAGTTTGGTTCACAAGCAAAGGAAACTTTATATTTTGATCAGAGAATGGAGAGGTGAGAGCATGCACTACCCTGTGGGCTGTGGGCTGGGCTGCTGTGTAGAGATCCTGTCAGAGTCAGTGGGAGGGAGGGAGGCGGCGGAGCTCTCGAGGGCCGGGTTGGCTGTAGCTCAGGCTCTATATCGTGGAGTCTGCACTGGGCCCCAGGAGCTGAGGTGTCGACCCAGCCATTCTGCACTAGGAAATCTGGTCTGAAGTGCCGGGTGTGGAACCTCTGCATGCGGGACCCTAGGAGCACGTGAAATTAGACAAAGCACAAAGGATAAAAAAGGTTAGACTTGACTTTATTGCCCAGATTCTATTTTTATCTCCCAGGGATTTTTAATGGGCTTTGCTGGGGACAAACCCCTCCTCTGCCTTTTGTCCCGTTCCTCATTCTTGGAGTGCTGAGGGTGCAGACCCTTCTTCTGTAACTGCTGAGTGCTGAGTTGGGAGCCCTCATACCCTGGGGCGAGGGTCAGAGCTTCTCCCCAGCAGCCTCCCGGTGACGTTGATTGTCCCCAGGACCCCTGCCTCCCTGCTCGTCCACCTGAGCACCAGCATTGGAAGTGTTATAGATTCTAATGACCTTTAAGGGTCCAGGAAAGAGATGTGCAGAGACGCTGTGGGGGCCGGTTTCACCCCGCCCCACATTTGTTCGGCCACCTTAGGCTGACCGTCTCTGCCAGCCTAGATGCTCTGACCAGTAGTCTGCGCTTTCTTCAGTTAGGCCCCTGAATTAACGTACAAACAGCACCAGGTGTCAGAGCCCTGCCCGCTCAACTCCCAGACAGTCCAGGGTCAGTGGTGATCAAGGACCATGATGGCTACTGAGTCAACAGCCTTTTGAAGTAAACAGGAGTCCAGCCGGTCTTATTGGCCACCATCATCACGGTGTCTGTAGGCTTTTCTATGGTGACAGTGTGGTATACTGTTCCCCCGCCAAGATTATTAGCTCCCCTCTGGGTGCAGTAAGTCCTGCAAGCAGTAGTCTACTCTTTTGGGACACACTCTTGTTGTTTTATGAGAGAAACTCCAGGTCAAGTGATGTTCACACGAGTCGTCATGGTGCCCTGTTGCCCCCGGTTATCTCTCTGGATGTTGGAGTTGGAGGGCCTCCTCACTCGAGGTCGGTGTGCCCACGGAGCGAACCCTGCAACTTCAGGGCATGGTTGGTGGTTAGGATCACCACGTGGGGTCCTTTTCCCTTAGGAGGGAGGTGGCCTTTTGGGCTGCTGATTTCCAGGTTTTTAGATACCGCCAGTATCTTGGCCAGATGTGGCAGTGGGCCAAGCCCCTTAGTGACCGTAGTTTATCCTACCTGGATGGCATTCTTGCATTGTTCCATTTCAAGTGGTCCCAGTTTTTGCACTAATTCTCCAATGGCGATTCACCTTTCACCGGGAATGTAAAGGTCAAAGGGTTTAGCTAAATTAGGGAGTTCCAGGGCAAGGGTCTGAATTGACTGCTCTTTCCATTCTTGAAAGGCCACTTCTGGATTCTATTCAAAAGGATCATCATCTTTTCCTTTCAGTGTTTCATATAGAGGCCCAGCTAGTAGACTGTAGCTAGGGATCCAGAAGCAGCAAACCCTGGCCTCCCCAGGAACCCCTAAGCTGTCTTCTAGTTTTAGAAAGGGGTAAGGCTGAAAATGGTTTCTTCCCTTTCCTGGGATGGGCTTCTCTGACCTTCTGTGAGAATGAAGCCCAGGCAGGTCACCGCAGTCTGTGATATTTGAGCTTTTTCTTGGACAACTTCTATCCTTTATTGGCTTGGTAGTTCAGAGGCCTCCTTAGTAGGGCTGGTGATCAGAATGTCGTCTGCATATTGAAGGAGGGTTTCCTTTTCCAGAGGTAGAACTTTTAGGTCTTTAGCTAAGCTTTCCCCAAAGATGGTGTGGGAATTTTTGCACCCTTGGGGCCAGACGGCCCGGAAGTATTGTTTTAGTTGTATGTTGAGTCCTGCCACTCACAAGCCAAAATTTCTTGTGACTCTGGGACTAATGGAATACAAAAGAAGGCATCATTGAAGACTAATACAGAATACCATGTCCTGGTGGTTGGTAGAATGACCAGCAGGGTGTAGGAATTAGGAGCAACTGGAGGTATATCCTCGGTGGCTTCACTGACTGTCCTGACATCCTTTACCAGGTCCCCAGCAGCCCATGGGGCTCTCGTGGTCAGACCAATCCCAGAATATGGAGCTCACCTGGGCAGGTACCCCACCCCCACCCCAGCCCACGGGGCTCTCGTGGTCAGGCCCCTCCCAGGATACAGAGCTACCCTTGCAGGTACCGTGGCAGGGCTGGGCACACAGGAACCGTGCACATAGCCCTCATTGCAGAGCACCCCCAGCTCACCTGTCGCTCAGAGCTGACACAGAGCACCTCAGAGCAGGACTTGAACTAACAAACAGCAGCTGCGACAGGTCTGTGACCCTGGGCATCACTCCATGAGGCCTCCCTCCACCTGGTCTTCCAGAGACTTCCACTGCACCCGGGGCACCAGGCCTCTGTCTCCAACCACCACCCACCCCTCCTCTGCCTGACTCCTGGGTTCCTCTCATTAGGAGAGGGTTTTCTTGAAGTTGTCTCCCACTCATGGGCCAGATAAAATGATTAGAAAACAAGCCAAAGCTGCAGCCCCTTGTCTATCCTGACTCTCAGGAGCCCACACCTGTTCCTTGGACCTGGCCGGTTCAGCAAGTTCCATTTTCTGCAACTGTGAGCCCCTGAGGGGTGATGATTGGCTGACCTGGGCAGCCTTACCGTGCCGGCCAGCCCTCCCCAGGTGTGCCTGGGTTGAGATCAATATAAATACCACTCCAGGCAGCAAGAGCCCCTGCAGCCGTGCCTGACGCCATTTTCTCTGCCCTGTCAGCAGTCTCGGGGCTGGGCTGGTGGGAGGGAGTGAGAGGCCACGGCTTTGTGGGTGGCCCAGTGTGAGTGGGGCTCTGCTGGACTTTCTGCAGCAGTTGCCAGGCTGCCACCTGCTAAAGAAGAGGATGTGTCACCCATACCTGCTGCTGGAATTTCTCCCTGGGCAGAGGTGAGGAAGGAAAAAAGCAGTGGGGGCAGGGACAGGACGGGTATCTCAGGCAGGGAAATGGAAATCTTCCAGAAGAGCACCCAGGGCCAGGACCATCCTGGCTGGCCTGCAGGCACCAAGTTGGCCGGCATGCTGTCACTCGTGTGGCTCTATGGCCCTTCCTCTAGGCTTTCAAGTCCTTGTATATATTCAGGTGTTTTACCTGGGACGGGTGGGAATAGTTCAGCAGCAACTGGCCTGGGGCTCAGCTCACGTTTACTCACAGATGCCTCGGCACGGTGCCCCAGCTTTGCAATGAGGACGCTTGTTGCGTGGGGGCTGCTGGCTGAATGGGAGACGATTCTCCACCACTGACCAACTTCAGAATTGTTTACAACTGGAGCAAGTGCCCTGATACGGTTTTCCTCTGTGTAACTGGTGGGTTCTGTGTTTTTTTTCTCTTTTTCGTTTTTGGTTCAAGGTAGATTTTATTCCTCTTTTTTGTATTTACAGATATAAGCATGGAAATAATTTATTCATATAAATACATGTATGTGCAGGGAATAATTGTTTTTTCTGTTTTATTTTTTAAATTTTATTTCTTTTTAATTTTGAATTTTATTTTATATTTTTATACAGCAGGTTCTTATTGGTTATCTATTTTATACATATAAATGTATACATGCCAATCCCAGTCTCTCAACTCCTCCCACCACCACCCCCCCAACAGCTTTCCCCCCTTGTTGTCCATACGTTTGTTGTCTACATCTGTTGCTCTATTTATGCCTTGCAAAATGGTTAATCTGTACAGTTTTTCTAGGTTCCACATATATGCATGAATATACAAGATTTGTTTTTCTCTTTCTGACTTACTTCACTCTGTATGACAGTCTCTAGATCCATCGACGTCTCTACAAATGACCCAATTTCATTCCTTTTCATGGCTTAGTAATATTCCATTTTATATATGTACCACAGCTTTATGCATTCGTCTGTCTGTGGGCATTTAGGTTGCTTCCATTACCTCGATATTGTAAATAGTGATGCAATGAACATTGCGGTGAATGACTCCTTTTGATTTATGGTTTTGTCTGGGTATATGTCCAGTACTGGGATTGCTGTATCATATGGTAATTCTATTGTTAGTTTCTTAAGAAATTCCATATTGTTCTCCATAATGACTGTATCAATTTATATTCCCAACAATAGTGGAAGAGGGTTCCTTTTCTCCACACCCTTTCCAGCATTTTTTGTTTGTAGATTTTCAATGATGCCTATTCTACCAGGTGTGAGGTGATACCTCATTGTTGAATCCATTTCGTTGAGCAAGGGGTAGCTCTTGTCTATTACATATTTGGCTTATGGAACGGTATCTGTGCTAATTTCAAACTCTGCTTTTATGCAGCACCCCAACTCACCTTCCCCCTTACGCAGGCATAAGTTGGTTTTCTAAACTTGAGACCCTGTTCTGTTTTGTAATTCAGTTCATGTGTAGCCAAGTTCACATTCCGTGTATTAGTGATACCTTATGATGTTTCTTTTTCTGTGTGACTTATTTCACTTAGAATCATCGTGCCTCAATGCACTCATTATGCTGGTACGGGCCTGGTGACATAGATTTCATTGCTGAGTGGTATTCTGTTGTACATAAGTACCGCAACTTCTTTATCCATTATTTGCTCTCTGGGATATTTAACTTGTGCCGTAGAAGAGATTTCTGTAAAAAGAGCCATCCCAAATTTTGGGGTTGCTGTGTCTTTTTGATATTAATTTCCCTAAGCTATAGGACCATAAGTGGAAGTGCCCTAGGCTCTGTTGCTTTGTTTTTTAGATGTTTCAGGAAACACCATACACTTCTCCCGAGTGTTTGTTGGCAATTTACATCCCGCCCATCAGCATAACAAGGCTCCCAGTTCTCCATGGCCTGTCCTGCCTTTCTGGGTTTTACACTTTCTTCAGATGGCCCTTTTGACCGGGGGGAAGTGAGACTTCATTGTAGTGCAGATTTCCTTTGCAAGCTTGCTTGGTTGGCCAAAAAGGGCGTATGCGTTTTTTCCTGAATATATTCAGGAAAAAACGCATACGCCTTTTTGGCCAAGTGCATCATTGTGGACGTTCTGCCTCTTTTCCTATGCTTTCAGTGCAATTCCAGTCTACCTCCTGAAATCGGTTTCCTGCAATTCTGCCCCGCTTTCAAGTCCTCTTGGCAGCCTTACTTCAGTCTATTTTTGGACGATAGCTGTCATTTATAACTCTGCAGGTTTGTGAATTACAGTGCCCCTGAGCTCCTTTCTTCAACTCGCTTTCTTGTGACCTGGCCGCAACACCGCAGGATGGCTTCAGGCCCTAATCTGGTTCCGGCCCGGCACGCTGAGCCTTTGGTTAATTCCTCTTCCTGGTGGGAAATGAGAGTTAAATTTGCCCGTCCAGACACCTCCAGCTAGCCTCTCATTGGTTCTCGCTATTCCTGTTCATCTTCCGCAGAAATTGCAAACTGGGCCAAACAGGAGGTTAAAGGCACTGACTCTCCAAGTCGGGAGACTGTTAGTAAAGCGTCTGGAATGTTGCACCCGAGTACCAGGGGAGGAAAACTGAGACATATTTGAACACGTCTCCCGTTCACATGGTTGATCATACTCTGGGTTCCACATGCATGTTTTAGCTGAAGGAAGAATACCTTAAACCTGGAGAGTTGAGACCCGTGGAATGGGTACCATGCAATATGACTTCAAAGGGTCTTCATTTGCTCACCGAACCTCTCCAATCCTATCACTGCTGCGTTTATGCCCCTGTACACATGCTTGATTCTCTTTCGGAGACATAGCAATCCATAGGTTTTAAGATACTTACTAGTCAGGTACATTCTTAGGCGTTTAATATGCGGTGTTGAGTCCATTTCGTTGAGCAAGGAGTAGCTCTTGTCTATTCCATATTTGGCTTAAGGAACTTTATCTGTGCTCATTTCAATCTCTGGTTTTATGCAGCAACCCAACTCACCTTTCCCCTTAAGCAAGCATAAGTTGGTTTTCTAAATTTGAGACCCTGTTCTGTTTTGGAATGCAGTTCCTGTGTAGCCAAGTTTACATTCCGTGTATTACTGATATCTTATGATGTTTCTTTTTCTGTGTGACTTATTTCAGTTAGAATCATCGTACCTGAATCCACTCATTATGCTGCTAAGGGCCTGATGACATAGATTTCATTGCTGAGTGATACTGCATTGTACGTAAGTACCTCAAGTTCTTTATCCATTTTTCACTTTCTGTGATATTGAACTTGTACGGTAAACGAGGTTCTTGTAAACGGAGGCGTCCCAAACTTTGGGGTGGCTGTGTCTTTTTGATTTTAATTTCCCTAAGCTATAGGACCATAAGTGGAAGTGCCCTAGGCTCTGTTGCTTTGTTTTTTAGATGTTTCAGGAAACACCATACACTTCTCCCGAGTGGTTGTTGGCAATTTACATCCCACCCATCAGCATAACAAGGCTCCCAGTTCTCCATGGCCTGTCCTGCCTTTCTGGATTTTACACTTTTTTCAGATGGCCCTTTTGACCGGGGGGAAGTGAGACTTCATTGTAGTGCAGATTTCCTTTGCAAGCTTGCTTGGTTGGCCAAAAAGGGCGTATGCGTTTTTTCCTGAATATATTCAGGAAAAAACGCATACGCCCTTTTTGGCCAAGTGCATCATTGTGGACGTTCTGCCTCTTTTCCTATGCTTTCAATGCAATTCCAGTCTACCTCCTGAAATCGGTTTCCTGCAATTCTGCCCCGCTTTCAAGTCCTCTTGGCAGCCTTACTTCAGTCTATTTTTGGACGATAGCTGTCATTTATAACTCTGCAGGTTTGTGAATTACAGTGCCCCTGAGCTCCTTTCTTCAACTCGCTTTCTTGTGACCTGGCCGCAACACCGCAGGATGGCTTCAGGCCCTAATCTGGTTCCGGCACGGCACGCTGAGCCTTTGGTTAATTCCTCTTCCTGGTGGGAAATGAGAGTTAAATTTGCCCGTCCAGACACCTCCAGCTAGTCTCTCATTGGTTCTCGCTATTCCTGTTCATCTTCCACAGAAATTGCAAACTGGGCCAAACAGGAGGTTAAAGGGACTGACTCTCCAAGTGGGGAGAGTGTTCGTAAAGCGTCTGGAATGTTGCACCCGAGTACCAGGGGAAGAAAACTGAGACATATTTGAACACGTCTCCCGATCACATGGTTGATCATACTCTGGGTTCCACATGCATGTTTTAGCTGAAGGAAGAATACCTAAAACCTGGGTAGTTGATACCCGTGAAATGGGTACCATGCAATATGACTTCAAAGGGTCTTCATTTGCTCACCGAACCTCTCCAATCCTATCACTGCTGCGTTTATGCCCCTGTACACATGCTTGATTCTCTTTCGGAGACATAGCAATCCATAGGTTTTAAGATACTTACTAGTCAGGTACATTCTTAGGCGTTTAATATGCGGTGTTGAGTCCATTTCGTTGAGCAAGGAGTAGCTCTTGTCTATTCCATATTTGGCTTAAGGAACTTTATCTGTGCTCATTTCAATCTCTGGTTTTATGCAGCACCCCAACTCACCTTTCCCCTTAAGCAAGCATAAGTTGGTTTTCTAAATTTGAGACCCTGTTCTGTTCTGTAATTCAGTTCCTGTGTAGCCAAGTTTACATTCCGTGTATTACTGATATCTTATGATGTTTCTTTTTCTGTGTGACTTATTTCAGTTAGAATCATCGTACCTGAATCCACTCATTATGCTGCTAAGGGCCTGATGACATAGATTTCATTGCTGAGTGATACTGCATTGTACGTAAGTACCTCAAGTTCTTTATCCATTTTTCACTTTCTGTGATATTGAACTTGTACGGTAAACGAGGTTCTTGTAAACGGAGGCGTCCCAAACTTTGGGGTGGCTGTGTCTTTTTGATTTTAATTTCCCTAAGCTATAGGACCATAAGTGGAAGTGCCCTAGGCTCTGTTGCTTTGTTTTTTAGATGTTTCAGGAAACACCATACACTTCTCCCGAGTGGTTGTTGGCAATTTACATCCCACCCATCAGCATAACAAGGCTCCCAGTTCTCCATGGCCTGTCCTGCCTTTCTGGATTTTACACTTTTTTCAGATGGCCCTTTTGACCGGGGGGAAGTGAGACTTCATTGTAGTGCAGATTTCCTTTGCAAGCTTGCTTGGTTGGCCAAAAAGGGCGTATGCGTTTTTTCCTGAATATATTCAGGAAAAAACGCATACGCCCTTTTTGGCCAAGTGCATCATTGTGGACGTTCTGCCTCTTTTCCTATGCTTTCAATGCAATTCCAGTCTACCTCCTGAAATCGGTTTCCTGCAATTCTGCCCCGCTTTCAAGTCCTCTTGGCAGCCTTACTTCAGTCTATTTTTGGACGATAGCTGTCATTTATAACTCTGCAGGTTTGTGAATTACAGTGCCCCTGAGCTCCTTTCTTCAACTCGCTTTCTTGTGACCTGGCCGCAACACCGCAGGATGGCTTCAGGCCCTAATCTGGTTCCGGCACGGCACGCTGAGCCTTTGGTTAATTCCTCTTCCTGGTGGGAAATGAGAGTTAAATTTGCCCGTCCAGACACCTCCAGCTAGTCTCTCATTGGTTCTCGCTATTCCTGTTCATCTTCCACAGAAATTGCAAACTGGGCCAAACAGGAGGTTAAAGGGACTGA
Organism: Delphinus delphis; assembly: GCF_949987515.2. Lineage (NCBI taxonomy): Eukaryota > Metazoa > Chordata > Mammalia > Artiodactyla > Delphinidae > Delphinus > Delphinus delphis. The sequence continues at coordinate 18,992 of NW_027192943.1, read as the reverse complement.
CTCTCCAAGTGGGGAGAGTGTTCGTAAAGCGTCTGGAATGTTGCACCCGAGTACCAGGGGAAGAAAACTGAGACATATTTGAACACGTCTCCCGATCACATGGTTGATCATACTCTGGGTTCCACATGCATGTTTTAGCTGAAGGAAGAATACCTAAAACCTGGGTAGTTGATACCCGTGAAATGGGTACCATGCAATATGACTTCAAAGGGTCTTCATTTGCTCACCGAACCTCTCCAATCCTATCACTGCTGCGTTTATGCCCCTGTACACATGCTTGATTCTCTTTCGGAGACATAGCAATCCATAGGTTTTAAGATACTTACTAGTCAGGTACATTCTTAGGCGTTTAATATGCGGTGTTGAGTCCATTTCGTTGAGCAAGGAGTAGCTCTTGTCTATTCCATATTTGGCTTAAGGAACTTTATCTGTGCTCATTTCAATCTCTGGTTTTATGCAGCACCCCAACTCACCTTTCCCCTTAAGCAAGCATAAGTTGGTTTTCTAAATTTGAGACCCTGTTCTGTTCTGTAATTCAGTTCCTGTGTAGCCAAGTTTCCATTCCGTGTATTACTGATATCTTATGATGTTTCTTTTTCTGTGTGACTTATTTCAGTTAGAATCATCATACCTGAATCCACTCATTGTGCTGCTAAGGGCCTGATGACACAGATTTCATTGCTGAGTGATATTGCTTTGTAAGTAAATACCACAACTTCTTTATCCATTTTTCAATTTCTGCGATGTTGAACTTGTACTGTAAACGAGGTTCTTGTAAACAGAGCCGTTCCAAACTTTGGGGTGGCTGTGTCTTTTTGATTTTAAATTCCCTAAGCTATAGGACCATAAGTGGAAGTGCCCTAGGCTCTGTTGCTTTGTATTTTAGATGTTTCAAGAAACACCATACACTTCTCCTGAGTGGTTGTTGGCAATTTACATCCCGCCCATCAGCATAACAAGGCTCCCAGTTCTCCATTGCCTGTCCTGCCTTTCTGGATTTTACACTGTTTTCACATGGCCCTTTTGACCGGGGGGAAGTGAGACTTCATTGTAGTGCAGATTTCCTTTGCAAGCTTGCTTGGTTGGCCAAAAAGGGCGTATGCGTTTTTTCCTGAATATATTCAGGAAAAAACGCATACGCCCTTTTTGGCCAAGTGCATCATTGTGGACGTTCTGCCTCTTTTCCTATGCTTTCAATGCAATTCCAGTCTACCTCCTGAAATCGGTTTCCTGCAATTCTGCCCCGCTTTCAAGTCCTCTTGGCAGCCTTACTTCAGTCTATTTTTGGATGATAGCTGTCATTTATAACTCTGCAGGTTTGTGAATTACAGTGCCCCTGAGCTCCTTTCTTCAACTCGCTTTCTTTTGAGCTGGCCGCAACACCGCAGGATGGCTTCAGGCCCTAATCTGGTTCCGGCACGGCACGCTGAGCCTTTGGTTAATTCCTCTTCCTGGTGGGAAATGAGAGTTAAATTTGCCCGTCCAGACACCTCCGGCTAGCCTCTTATTGGTTCTCGCTATTCCTGTTCATCTTCCGCAGAAATTGCAAACTGGGCCAAACAGGAGGTTAAAGGCGCTGACTTTCCAAGTGGGGAGAGTGTTAGTAAAGCGTCTGGAATGTTGCACCCGAGTACCAGGGGAGGAAAACTGAGACATATTTGAACACGTCTCCCGTTCACATGGTTGATCATACTTGGGTTCCACATGCATGTTTTAGCTGAAGGAAGAATACCTAAAACCTGGGTAGTTGAAACCCGTGGAATGGGTACCATGCAATATGACTTCAAAGGGTCTTCATTTGCTCACCGAACCTCTCCAATCCTATCACTGCTTCGTTTATGCCCCTGTACACATGCTTGATTCTCTTTCGGAGACATAGCAATCCATAGGTTTTAAGATACTTACTAGTCAGGTACATTCTTAGGCGTTTAATATGGGGTGTTGAGTCCATTTCGTTGAGCAAGGAGTAGCTCTTGTCTATTCCATATTTGGCTTAAGGAACTTTATCTGTGCTCATTTCAATCTCTGGTTTTATGCAGCACCCCAACTCACCTTTCCCCTTAAGCAAGCATAAGTTGGTTTTCTAAATTTGAGACCCTGTTCTGTTCTGTAATTCAGTTCCTGTGTAGCCAAGTTTCCATTCCGTGTATTACTGATATCTTATGATGTTTCTTTTTCTGTGTGACTTATTTCAGTTAGAATCATCATACCTGAATCCACTCATTGTGCTGCTAAGGGCCTGATGACACAGATTTCATTGCTGAGTGATATTGCTTTGTAAGTAAATACCACAACTTCTTTATCCATTTTTCAATTTCTGCGATGTTGAACTTGTACTGTAAACGAGGTTCTTGTAAACAGAGCCGTTCCAAACTTTGGGGTGGCTGTGTCTTTTTGATTTTAAATTCCCTAAGCTATAGGACCATAAGTGGAAGTGCCCTAGGCTCTGTTGCTTTGTATTTTAGATGTTTCAAGAAACACCATACACTTCTCCCGAGTGGTTGTTGGCAATTTACATCCCGCCCATCAGCATAACAAGGCTCCCAGTTCTCCATGGCCTGTCCTGCCTTTCTGGATTTTACACTTTTTTCAGATGGCCCTTTTGACCGGGGGGAAGTGAGACTTCATTGTAGTGCAGATTTCCTTTGCAAGCTTGCTTGGTTGGCCAAAAAGGGCGTATGCGTTTTTTCCTGAATATATTCAGGAAAAAACGCATACGCCCTTTTTGGCCAAGTGCATCATTGTGGACGTTCTGCCTCTTTTCCTATGCTTTCAATGCAATTCCAGTCTACCTCCTGAAATCGGTTTCCTGCAATTCTGCCCCGCTTTCAAGTCCTCTTGGCAGCCTTACTTCAGTCTATTTTTGGACGATAGCTGTCATTTATAACTCTGCAGGTTTGTGAATTACAGTGCCACTGAGCTCCTTTCTTCAACTCGCTTTCTTTTGAGCTGGCCGCAACACCGCAGGATGGCTTCAGGCCCTAATCTGGTTCCGGTACGGCACGCTGAGCCTTTGGTTAATTCCTCTTCCTGGTGGGAAATGAGAGTTAAATTTGCCCGTCCAGACACCTCCAGCTAGCCTCTTATTGGTTCTCGCTATTCCTGTTCATCTTCCGCAGAAATTGCAAACTGGGCCAAACAGGAGGTTAAAGGCGCTGACTTTCCAAGTGGGGAGAGTGTTAGTAAAGCGTCTGGAATGTTGCACCCGAGTACCAGGGGAGGAAAACTGAGACATATTTGAACACGTCTCCCGTTCACATGGTTGATCATACTTGGGTTCCACATGCATGTTTTAGCTGAAGGAAGAATACCTAAAACCTGGGTAGTTGAAACCCGTGGAATGGGTACCATGCAATATGACTTCAAAGGGTCTTCATTTGCTCACCGAACCTCTCCAATCCTATCACTGCTTCGTTTATGCCCCTGTACACATGCTTGATTCTCTTTCGGAGACATAGCAATCCATAGGTTTTAAGATACTTACTAGTCAGGTACATTCTTAGGCGTTTAATATGCGGTGTTGAGTCCATTTCGTTGACCAAGGAGTAGCTCTTGTCTATTCCATATTTGGCTTAAGGAACTTTATCTGTGCTCATTTCAATCTCTGGTTTTATGCAGCACCCCAACTCACCTTTCCCCTTAAGCAAGCATAAGTTGGTTTTCTAAATTTGAGACCCTGTTCTGTTCTGTAATTCAGTTCCTGTGTAGCCAAGTTTCCATTCCGTGTATTACTGATATCTTATGATGTTTCTTTTTCTGTGTGACTTATTTCAGTTAGAATCATCATACCTGAATCCACTCATTGTGCTGCTAAGGGTCTGATGACATAGATTTCATTGCTGAGTGATATTGCTTTGTAAGTGAATACCACAACTTCTTTATCCATTTTTCACTTTCTGCGATGTTGAACTTGTACTTTAAACGAGGTTCTTGTAAACAGAGCCGTTCCGAACTTTGGGGTGGCTGTGTCTTTTTGATTTTAATTTCCCTAAGCTATAGGACCATAAGTGGAAGTGCCCTAGGCTCTGTTGCTTTGTTTTTTAGATGTTTCAGGAAACACCATACACTTCTCCCGAGTGGTTGTTGGCAATTTACATCCCGCCGATCAGCATAACAAGGCTCCCAGTTCTCCATGGCCTGTCCTGCCTTTCTGGATTTTACACTTTTTTCAGATGGCCCTTTTGACCGGGGGGAAGTGAGACTTCATTGTAGTGCAGATTTCCTTTGCAAGCTTGCTTGGTTGGCCAAAAAGGGCGTATGCGTTTTTTCCTGAATATATTCAGGAAAAAACGCATACGCCCTTTTTGGCCAAGTGCATCATTGTGGACGTTCTGCCTCTTCTCCTATGCTTTCAATGCAATTCCAGTCTACCTCCTGAAATCGGTTTCCTGCAATTCTGCCCCGCTTTCACGTCCTCTTGGCAGCCTTACTTCAGTCTATTTTTCGACGATAGCTGTCATTTATAACTCTGCAGGTTTGTGAATTACAGTGCCCCTGAGCTCCTTTCTTCAACTCGCTTTCTTGTGACCTGGCCGCAACACCGCAGGATGTCTTCAGGCCCTAATCTGGTTCCGGCACGGCAAGCTGAGCCTTTGGTTATTTCCTCTTCCTGGTGGGAAATGAGAGTTAAATTTGCCCGTCCAGACACCTCCAGCTAGTCTCTCATTGGTTCTCGCTATTCCTGTTCATCTTCCGCAGAAATTGCAAACTGGGCCAAACAGGAGGTTAAAGGCGATGACTTTCCAAGTTGGGAGAGTGTTAGTAAAGCGCCTTTAATGTTGCACCAGAGTACCAGGGGAGGAAAACTGAGACATATTTGAACACGTCTCCCGTTCACATGGTTGATCATACTTGGGTTCCACATGCATGTTTTAGCTGAAGGAAGAATACCTTAAACCTGTGTATTTGAAACCCGTGGAATGGGTACCATGCAATATGACTTCAAAGGGTCTTCATTTGCTCACCGAACCTCTCCAATCCTATCACTGCTGTGTTTATGCCCCTGTACACATGCTTGATTCTCTTTCGGAGACATAGCAATCCATAGGTTTTAAGATACTTACTAGTCAGGTACATTCTTAGGCATTTAATATGCGGTGTTGAGTCCATTTCGTTGAGCAAGGAGTAGCTCTTGTCTATTCCATATTTGGCTTAAGGAACTTTATCTGTGCTCATTTCAATCTCTGGTTTTATGCAGCACCCCAACTCACCTTTCCCCTTAAGCAAGCATAAGTTGGTTTTCTAAATTTGAGACCCTGTTCTGTTCTGTAATTCAGTTCCTGTGTAGCCAAGTTTACATTCCGTGTATTACTGATATCTTATGATGTTTCTTTTTCTGTGTGACTTATTTCAGTTAGAATCATCATACCTGAATCCACTCATTGTGCTGCTAAGGGCCTGATGACACAGATTTCATTGCTGAGTGATATTGCTTTGTAAGTAAATACCACAACTTCTTTATCCATTTTTCAATTTCTGCGATGTTGAACTTGTACTGTAAACGAGGTTCTTGTAAACAGAGCCGTTCCAAACTTTGGGGTGGCTGTGTCTTTTTGATTTTAAATTCCCTAAGCTATAGGACCATAAGTGGAAGTGCCCTAGGCTCTGTTGCTTTGTTTTCTAGATGTTTCAGGAAACACCATACACTTCTCCCGAGTGGTTGTTGGCAATTTACATCCCGCCCATCAGCATAACAAGGCTCCCAGTTCTCCATGGCCTGTCCTGCCTTTCTGGATTTTACACTTTTTTCAGATGGCCCTTTTGACCGGGGGGAAGTGAGACTTCATTGTAGTGCAGATTTCCTTTGCAAGCTTGCTTGGTTGGCCAAAAAGGGCGTATGCGTTTTTTCCTGAATATATTCAGGAAAAAACGCATACGCCCTTTTTGGCCAAGTGCATCATTGTGGACGTTCTGCCTCTTTTCCTATGCTTGCAATGCAATTCCAGTCTACCTCCTGAAATCGGTTTCCTGCAATTCTGCCCCGCTTTCAAGTCCTCTTGGCAGCCTTACTTCAGTCTATTTTTGGACGATAGCTGTCATTTATAACTCTGCAGGTTTGTGAATTACAGTGCCCCTGAGCTCCTTTCTTCAACTCGCTTTCTTGTGACCTGGCCGCAACACCGCAGGATGTCTTCAGGCCCTAATCTGGTTCTGGCACGGCACGCTGAGCCTTTGGTTAATTCCTCTTCCTGGTGGGAAATGAGAGTTAAATTTGCCCATCCAGACACCTCCAGCTAGTCTCTCATTGGTTCTCGCTATTCCTGTTCATCTTCCAAGAAATTGCAAACTGGGCCAAACAGGAGGTTAAAGGGACTGACTCTCCAAGTGGGGAGAGTGTTAGTAAAGCGTCTGGAATGTTGCACCCGAGTACCAGGGTACGAAAACTGAGACATATTTGAACACGTCTCCCGATGACATGGTTGATCATACTCTAGGTTCCACATGCATGTTTTAGCTGAAGGAAGAATACCTTAAACCTGGGTAGTTGAAACCCGTGGAATGGGTACCATGCAATATGACTTCAAAGGGTCTTCATTTGCTCACCGAACCTCTCCAATCCTATCACTGCTGCGTTTATGCCCCTGTACACATGCTTGATTCTCTTTCAGAGACATAGCAATCCATAGGTTTTAAGACACTTACTAGTCAGGTACATTCTTAGGCATTTAATATGCGGTGTTGAGTCCATTTCGTTGAGCAAGGAGTAGCTCTTGTCTATTCCATATTTGGCTTAAGGAACTTTATCTGTGCTCATTTCAATCTCTGGTTTTATGCAGCACCCCAACTCACCTTTCCCCTTAAGCAAGCATAAGTTGGTTTTCTAAATTTGAGACCCTGTTCTGTTCTGTAATTCAGTTCCTGTGTAGCCAAGTTTACATTCCGTGTATTACTGATATCTTATGATGTTTCTTTTTCTGTGTGACTTACTTCAGTTAGAATCATCATACCTGAATCCACTCATTGTGCTGCTAAGGGCCTGATGACACAGATTTCATTGCTGAGTGATACTGCATTGTACGTAAGTACCACAAGTTCTTTATCCATTTTTCACTTTCTGCGATGTTGAACTTCTACTGTAAACGAGGTTCTTGTAAACAGAGCCGTTCCGAACTTTGGGGTGGCTGTGTCTTTTTGATTTTAATTTCCCTAAGCTATAGGACCATAAGTGGAAGTGCCCTAGGCTCTGTTGCTTTGTTTTTTAGATGTTTCAGGAAACACCATACATTTCTCCCGAGTGGTTGTTGGCAATTTACATCCCGCCCTTCAGCATAACAAGGCTCCCAGTTCTCCATGGCCTGTCCTGCCTTTCTGGATTTTACACTTTTTTCAGATGGCCCTTTTGACCGGGGGGAAGTGAGACTTCATTGTAGTGCAGATTTCCTTTGCAAGCTTGCTTGGTTGGCCAAAAAGTGCGTATGCGTTTTTTCCTGAATATATTCAGGAAAAAACGCATACGCCCTTTTTGGCCAAGTGCATCATTGTGGACGTTCTGCCTCTTTTCCTATGCTTTCAATGCAATTCCAGTCTACCTCCTGAAATCGGTTTCCTGCAATTCTGCCCCGCTTTCAAGTCCTCTTGGCAGCCTTACTTCAGTCTATTTTTGGACGATAGCTGTCATTTATAACTCTGCAGGTTTGTGAATTACAGTGCCCCTGAGCTCCTTTCTTCAACTCGCTTTCTTTTGAGCTGGCCGCAACACCGCAGGATGGCTTCAGGCCCTAATCTGGTTCCGGTACGGCACGCTGAGCCTTTGGTTATTTCCTCTTCCTGGTGGGAAATGAGAGTTAAATTTGCCCGTCCAGACACCTCCAGCTAGTCTCTCATTGGTTCTCGCTATTCCTGTTGATCTTCCGCAGAAATTGCAAACTGGGACAAACAGGAGTTTAAAGGCGCTGACTTTCCAAGTGGGGAGAGTGTTAGTAAAGCATCTGGAATGTTGCACCCGAGTACCAGGGGAGGAAAACTGAGACATATTTGAACACGTCTCCCGTTCACATGGTTGATCATACTTGGGTTCCACATGCATGTTTTAGCTGAAGGAAGAATACCTAAAACCTGGGTAGTTGAAACCCGTGGAATGGGTACCATGCAATATGACTTCAAAGGGTCTTCATTTGCTCACCGAACCTCTCCAATCCTATCACTGCTGCGTTTATGCCCCTGTACACATGCTTGATTCTCTTTCGGAGACATAGCAATCCATAGGTTTTAAGATACTTACTAGTCAGGTACATTCTTAGGCGTTTAATATGCGGTGTTGAGTCCATTTCGTTGAGCAAGGAGTAGCTCTTGTCTATTCCATATTTGGCTTAAGGAACTTTATCTGTGCTCACTTCAATCTCTGGTTTTATGCAGCACCCCAACTCACCTTTCCACTTAAGCAAGCATAAGTTGGTTTTCTAAATTTGAGACCCTGTTCTGTTTTGGAATTCAGTTCCTGTGTAGCCAAGTTTACATTCCGTGTATTAGTGATATCTTATGATGTTTCTTTTTCTGTGTGACTTATTTCAGTTAGAATCATCGTACCTGAATCCACTCATTATGCTGCTACGGGCCTGATGACATAGATTTCATTGCTGAGTGATACTGCATTGTACGTAAGTACCACAAGTTCTTTATCCATTTTTCACTTTCTGCGATGTTGAACTTGTACTGTAAACGAGGTTCTTGTAAACAGAGCCGTTCGAAACTTTAGGGTGGCTGTGTCTTTTTGATTTTAAATTCCCTAAGCTATAGGACCATAAGTGGACGTGCCCTAGGCTCTGTTGCTTTGTTTTTTAGATGTTTCAGGAAACACCATACACTTCTCCCGAGTGTTTGTTGGCAATTTACATCCCGCCCTTCAGCATAACAAGGCTGCTAGTTCTCCATGGCCTGTCCTGCCTTTCTGGATTTTACACTTTTTTCAGATTGCCCTTTTGACCGGGGGGAAGTGAGACTTCATTGTAGTGCAGATTTCCTTTGCAAGCTTGCTTGGTTGGCCAAAAAGGGCGTATGCGTTTTTTCCTGAATATATTCAGGAAAAAACGCATACGCCCTTTTTGGCCAAGTGCATCATTGTGGACGTTCTGCCTCTTTTCCTATGCTTTCAATGCAATTCCAGTCTACCTCCTGAAATCGGTTTCCTGCAATTCTGCCCCACTTTCAAGTCCTCTTGGCAGCCTTACTTCAGTCTATTTTTGGACGATAGCTGTCATTTATAACTCTGCAGGTTTGTGAATTACAGTGCCCCTGAGCTCCTTTCTTCAACTCGCTTTCTTGTGACCTGGCCGCAACACCGCAGGATGTCTTCAGGCCCTAATCTGGTTCTGGCACGGCACGCTGAGCCTTTGGTTAATTCCTCTTCCTGGTGGGAAATGAGAGTTAAATTTGCCCATCCAGACACCTCCAGCTAGTCTCTCATTGGTTCTCGCTATTCCTGTTCATCTTCCACAGAAATTGCAAACTGGGCCAAACAGGAGGTTAAAGGGACTGACTCTCCAAGTCGGGAGAGTGTTATTAAAGCGTCTGGAATGTTGCACCCGAGTACCAGGGTACGAAAACTGAGACATATTTGAACACGTCTCCTGATCACATGGTTGATCATACTCTAGGTTCCACATGCATGTTTTAGCTGAAGGAAGAATACCTTAAACCTGGGTAGTTGAAACCCGTGGAATGGGTACCATGCAATATGACTTCAAAGGGTCTTCATTTGCTCACCGAACCTCTCCAATCCTATCACTGCTGCGTTTATGCCCCTGTACACATGCTTGATTCTCTTTCGGAGACATAGCAATCCATAGGTTTTAAGATACTTACTAGTCAGGTACATTCTTAGGCATTTAATATGCGGTGTTGAGTCCATTTCGTTGAGCAAGGAGTAGCTCTTGTCTATTCAATATTTGGCTTAAGGAACTTTATCTGTGCTCATTTCAGTCTCTGGTTTTATGCAGCACCCCAACTCACCTTTCCCCTTAAGCAATCATAAGTTGGTTTTCTAAATTTGAGACCCTGTTCTGTTCTGTAATTCAGTTCCTGTGTAGCCAAGTTTCCATTCCGTGTATTACTGATATCTTATGATGTTTCTTTTTCTGTGTGACTTATTTCAGTTAGAATCATCATACCTGAATCCACTCATTGTGCTGCTAAGGGCCTGATGACACAGATTTCATTGCTGAGTGATATTGCTTTGTAAGTAAATACCACAACTTCTTTATCCATTTTTCAATTTCTGCGATGTTGAACTTGTACTGTAAACGAGGTTCTTGTAAACAGAGCCGTTCCAAACTTTGGGGTGGCTGTGTCTTTTTGATTTTAAATTCCCTAAGCTATAGGGCCATAAGTGGAAGTGCCCTAGGCTCTGTTGCTTTGTTTTTTAGATGTTTCAGGAAACACCATACACTTCTCCCGAGTGGTTGTTGGCAATTTACATCCCGCCGATCAGCATAACAAGGCTCCCAGTTCTCCATGGCCTGTCCTGCCTTTCTGGATTTTACACTTTTTTCAGATGGCCCTTTTGACCGGGGGGAAGTGAGACTTCATTGTAGTGCAGATTTCCTTTGCAAGCTTGCTTGGTTGGCCAAAAAGGGCGTATGCGTTTTTTCCTGAATATATTCAGGAAAAAACGCATACGCCCTTTTTGGCCAAGTGCATCATTGTGGACGTTCTGCCTCTTTTCCTATGCTTTCAATGCAATTCCAGTCTACCTCCTGAAATCGGTTTCCTGCAATTCTGCCCCGCTTTCACGTCCTCTTGGCAGCCTTACTTCAGTCTATTTTTCGACGATAGCTGTCATTTATATCTCTGCAGGTTTGTGAATTACAGTGCCCCTGAGCTCCTTTCTTCAACTCGCTTTCTTGTGACCTGGCCGCAACACCGCAGGATGTCTTCAGGCCCTAATCTGGTTCCGGCACGGCAAGCTGAGCCTTTGGTTATTTCCTCTTCCTGGTGGGAAATGAGAGTTAAATTTGCCCGTCCAGACACCTCCAGCTAGTCTCTCATTGGTTCTCGCTATTCCTGTTCATCTTCCGCAGAAATTGCAAACTGGGCCAAACAGGAGGTTAAAGGCGATGACTTTCCAAGTTGGGAGAGTGTTAGTAAAGCGCCTTTAATGTTGCACCAGAGTACCAGGGGAGGAAAACTGAGACATATTTGAACACGTCTCCCGTTCACATGGTTGATCATACTTGGGTTCCACATGCATGTTTTAGCTGAAGGAAGAATACCTTAAACCTGTGTATTTGAAACCCGTGGAATGGGTACCATGCAATATGACTTCAAAGGGTCTTCATTTGCTCACCGAACCTCTCCAATCCTATCACTGCTGTGTTTATGCCCCTGTACACATGCTTGATTCTCTTTCGGAGACATAGCAATCCATAGGTTTTAAGATACTTACTAGTCAGGTACATTCTTAGGCATTTAATATGCGGTGTTGAGTCCATTTCGTTGAGCAAGGAGTAGCTCTTGTCTATTCCATATTTGGCTTAAGGAACTTTATCTGTGCTCATTTCAATCTCTGGTTTTATGCAGCACCCCAACTCACCTTTCCCCTTAAGCAAGCATAAGTTGGTTTTCTAAATTTGAGACCCTGTTCTGTTCTGTAATTCAGTTCCTGTGTAGCCAAGTTTACATTCCGTGTATTACTGATATCTTATGATGTTTCTTTTTCTGTGTGACTTATTTCAGTTAGAATCATCATACCTGAATCCACTCATTGTGCTGCTAAGGGCCTGATGACACAGATTTCATTGCTGAGTGATATTGCTTTGTAAGTAAATACCACAACTTCTTTATCCATTTTTCAATTTCTGCGATGTTGAACTTGTACTGTAAACGAGGTTCTTGTAAACAGAGCCGTTCCAAACTTTGGGGTGGCTGTGTCTTTTTGATTTTAAATTCCCTAAGCTATAGGACCATAAGTGGAAGTGCCCTAGGCTCTGTTGCTTTGTTTTCTAGATGTTTCAGGAAACACCATACACTTCTCCCGAGTGGTTGTTGGCAATTTACATCCCGCCCATCAGCATAACAAGGCTCCCAGTTCTCCATGGCCTGTCCTGCCTTTCTGGATTTTACACTTTTTTCAGATGGCCCTTTTGACCGGGGGGAAGTGAGACTTCATTGTAGTGCAGATTTCCTTTGCAAGCTTGCTTGGTTGGCCAAAAAGGGCGTATGCGTTTTTTCCTGAATATATTCAGGAAAAAACGCATACGCCCTTTTTGGCCAAGTGCATCATTGTGGACGTTCTGCCTCTTTTCCTATGCTTGCAATGCAATTCCAGTCTACCTCCTGAAATCGGTTTCCTGCAATTCTGCCCCGCTTTCAAGTCCTCTTGGCAGCCTTACTTCAGTCTATTTTTGGACGATAGCTGTCATTTATAACTCTGCAGGTTTGTGAATTACAGTGCCCCTGAGCTCCTTTCTTCAACTCGCTTTCTTGTGACCTGGCCGCAACACCGCAGGATGTCTTCAGGCCCTAATCTGGTTCTGGCACGGCACGCTGAGCCTTTGGTTAATTCCTCTTCCTGGTGGGAAATGAGAGTTAAATTTGCCCATCCAGACACCTCCAGCTAGTCTCTCATTGGTTCTCGCTATTCCTGTTCATCTTCCAAGAAATTGCAAACTGGGCCAAACAGGAGGTTAAAGGGACTGACTTTCCAAGTGGGGAGAGTGTTAGTAAAGCGTCTGGAATGTTGCACCCGAGTACCAGGGTACGAAAACTGAGACATATTTGAACACGTCTCCCGATGACATGGTTGATCATACTCTAGGTTCCACATGCATGTTTTACCTGAAGGAAGAATACCTTAAACCTGGGTAGTTGAAACCCGTGGAATGGGTACCATGCAATATGACTTCAAAGGGTCTTCATTTGCTCACCGAACCTCTCCAATCCTATCACTGCTGCGTTTATGCCCCTGTACACATGCTTGATTCTCTTTCAGAGACATAGCAATCCATAGGTTTTAAGACACTTACTAGTCAGGTACATTCTTAGGCATTTAATATGCGGTGTTGAGTCCATTTCGTTGAGCAAGGAGTAGCTCTTGTCTATTCCATATTTGGCTTAAGGAACTTTATCTGTGCTCATTTCAATCTCTGGTTTTATGCAGCACCCCAACTCACCTTTCCCCTTAAGCAAGCATAAGTTGGTTTTCTAAATTTGAGACCCTGTTCTGTTCTGTAATTCAGTTCCTGTGTAGCCAAGTTTACATTCCGTGTATTACTGATATCTTATGATGTTTCTTTTTCTGTGTGACTTACTTCAGTTAGAATCATCATACCTGAATCCACTCATTGTGCTGCTAAGGGCCTGATGACACAGATTTCATTGCTGAGTGATACTGCATTGTACGTAAGTACCACAAGTTCTTTATCCATTTTTCACTTTCTGCGATGTTGAACTTCTACTGTAAACGAGGTTCTTGTAAACAGAGCCGTTCCGAACTTTGGGGTGGCTGTGTCTTTTTGATTTTAATTTCCCTAAGCTATAGGACCATAAGTGAAAGTGCCCTAGGCTCTGTTGCTTTGTTTTTTAGATGTTTCAGGAAACACCATACATTTCTCCCGAGTGGTTGTTGGCAATTTACATCCCGCCCTTCAGCATAACAAGGCTCCCAGTTCTCCATGGCCTGTCCTGCCTTTCTGGATTTTACACTTTTTTCAGATGGCCCTTTTGACCGGGGGGAAGTGAGACTTCATTGTAGTGCAGATTTCCTTTGCAAGCTTGCTTGGTTGGCCAAAAAGTGCGTATGCGTTTTTTCCTGAATATATTCAGGAAAAAACGCATACGCCCTTTTTGGCCAAGTGCATCATTGTGGACGTTCTGCCTCTTTTCCTATGCTTTCAATGCAATTCCAGTCTACCTCCTGAAATCGGTTTCCTGCAATTCTGCCCCGCTTTCAAGTCCTCTTGGCAGCCTTACTTCAGTCTATTTTTGGACGATAGCTGTCATTTATAACTCTGCAGGTTTGTGAATTACAGTGCCCCTGAGCTCCTTTCTTCAACTCGCTTTCTTTTGAGCTGGCCGCAACACCGCAGGATGGCTTCAGGCCCTAATCTGGTTCCGGTACGGCACGCTGAGCCTTTGGTTATTTCCTCTTCCTGGTGGGAAATGAGAGTTAAATTTGCCCGTCCAGACACCTCCAGCTAGTCTCTCATTGGTTCTCGCTATTCCTGTTGATCTTCCGCAGAAATTGCAAACTGGGACAAACAGGAGTTTAAAGGCGCTGACTTTCCAAGTGGGGAGAGTGTTAGTAAAGCATCTGGAATGTTGCACCCGAGTACCAGGGGAGGAAAACTGAGACATATTTGAACACGTCTCCCGTTCACATGGTTGATCATACTTGGGTTCCACATGCATGTTTTAGCTGAAGGAAGAATACCTAAAACCTGGGTAGTTGAAACCCGTGGAATGGGTACCATGCAATATGACTTCAAAGGGTCTTCATTTGCTCACCGAACCTCTCCAATCCTATCACTGCTGCGTTTATGCCCCTGTACACATGCTTGATTCTCTTTCGGAGACATAGCAATCCATAGGTTTTAAGATACTTACTAGTCAGGTACATTCTTAGGCGTTTAATATGCGGTGTTGAGTCCATTTCGTTGAGCAAGGAGTAGCTCTTGTCTATTCCATATTTGGCTTAAGGAACTTTATCTGTGCTCACTTCAATCTCTGGTTTTATGCAGCACCCCAACTCACCTTTCCACTTAAGCAAGCATAAGTTGGTTTTCTAAATTTGAGACCCTGTTCTGTTTTGGAATTCAGTTCCTGTGTAGCCAAGTTTACATTCCGTGTATTAGTGATATCTTATGATGTTTCTTTTTCTGTGTGACTTATTTCAGTTAGAATCATCGTACCTGAATCCACTCATTATGCTGCTACGGGCCTGATGACATAGATTTCATTGCTGAGTGATACTGCATTGTACGTAAGTACCACAAGTTCTTTATCCATTTTTCACTTTCTGCGATGTTGAACTTGTACTGTAAACGAGGTTCTTGTAAACAGAGCCGTTCGAAACTTTAGGGTGGCTGTGTCTTTTTGATTTTAAATTCCCTAAGCTATAGGACCATAAGTGGACGTGCCCTAGGCTCTGTTGCTTTGTTTTTTAGATGTTTCAGGAAACACCATACACTTCTCCCGAGTGTTTGTTGGCAATTTACATCCCGCCCTTCAGCATAACAAGGCTGCTAGTTCTCCATGGCCTGTCCTGCCTTTCTGGATTTTACACTTTTTTCAGATTGCCCTTTTGACCGGGGGGAAGTGAGACTTCATTGTAGTGCAGATTTCCTTTGCAAGCTTGCTTGGTTGGCCAAAAAGGGCGTATGCGTTTTTTCCTGAATATATTCAGGAAAAAACGCATACGCCCTTTTTGGCCAAGTGCATCATTGTGGACGTTCTGCCTCTTTTCCTATGCTTTCAATGCAATTCCAGTCTACCTCCTGAAATCGGTTTCCTGCAATTCTGCCCCACTTTCAAGTCCTCTTGGCAGCCTTACTTCAGTCTATTTTTGGACGATAGCTGTCATTTATAACTCTGCAGGTTTGTGAATTACAGTGCCCCTGAGCTCCTTTCTTCAACTCGCTTTCTTGTGACCTGGCCGCAACACCGCAGGATGTCTTCAGGCCCTAATCTGGTTCTGGCACGGCACGCTGAGCCTTTGGTTAATTCCTCTTCCTGGTGGGAAATGAGAGTTAAATTTGCCCATCCAGACACCTCCACCTAGTCTCTCATTGGTTCTCGCTATTCCTGTTCATCTTCCACAGAAATTGCAAACTGGGCCAAACAGGAGGTTAAAGGGACTGACTCTCCAAGTCGGGAGAGTGTTATTAAAGCGTCTGGAATGTTGCACCCGAGTACCAGGGTACGAAAACTGAGACATATTTGAACACGTCTCCCGATCACATGGTTGATCATACTCTAGGTTCCACATGCATGTTTTAGCTGAAGGAAGAATACCTTAAACCTGGGTAGTTGAAACCCGTGGAATGGGTACCATGCAATATGACTTCAAAGGGTCTTCATTTGCTCACCGAACCTCTCCAATCCTATCACTGCTGCGTTTATGCCCCTGTACACATGCTTGATTCTCTTTCGGAGACATAGCAATCCATAGGTTTTAAGATACTTACTAGTCAGGTACATTCTTAGGCATTTAATATGCGGTGTTGAGTCCATTTCGTTGAGCAAGGAGTAGCTCTTGTCTATTCAATATTTGGCTTAAGGAACTTTATCTGTGCTCATTTCAGTCTCTGGTTTTATGCAGCACCCCAACTCACCTTTCCCCTTAAGCAATCATAAGTTGGTTTTCTAAATTTGAGACCCTGTTCTGTTCTGTAATTCAGTTCCTGTGTAGCCAAGTTTCCATTCCGTGTATTACTGATATCTTATGATGTTTCTTTTTCTGTGTGACTTATTTCAGTTAGAATCATCATACCTGAATCCACTCATTGTGCTGCTAAGGGCCTGATGACACAGATTTCATTGCTGAGTGATATTGCTTTGTAAGTAAATACCACAACTTCTTTATCCATTTTTCAATTTCTGCGATGTTGAACTTGTACTGTAAACGAGGTTCTTGTAAACAGAGCCGTTCCAAACTTTGGGGTGGCTGTGTCTTTTTGATTTTAAATTCCCTAAGCTATAGGGCCATAAGTGGAAGTGCCCTAGGCTCTGTTGCTTTGTTTTTTAGATGTTTCAGGAAACACCATACACTTCTCCCGAGTGGTTGTTGGCAATTTACATCCCGCCGATCAGCATAACAAGGCTCCCAGTTCTCCATGGCCTGTCCTGCCTTTCTGGATTTTACACTTTTTTCAGATGGCCCTTTTGACCGGGGGGAAGTGAGACTTCATTGTAGTGCAGATTTCCTTTGCAAGCTTGCTTGGTTGGCCAAAAAGGGCGTATGCGTTTTTTCCTGAATATATTCAGGAAAAAACGCATACGCCCTTTTTGGCCAAGTGCATCATTGTGGACGTTCTGCCTCTTTTCCTATGCTTTCAATGCAATTCCAGTCTACCTCCTGAAATCGGTTTCCTGCAATTCTGCCCCGCTTTCACGTCCTCTTGGCAGCCTTACTTCAGTCTATTTTTCGACGATAGCTGTCATTTATATCTCTGCAGGTTTGTGAATTACAGTGCCCCTGAGCTCCTTTCTTCAACTCGCTTTCTTGTGACCTGGCCGCAACACCGCAGGATGTCTTCAGGCCCTAATCTGGTTCCGGCACGGCAAGCTGAGCCTTTGGTTATTTCCTCTTCCTGGTGGGAAATGAGAGTTAAATTTGCCCGTCCAGACACCTCCAGCTAGCCTCTCATTGGTTCTCGCTATTCCTGTTCATCTTCCGCAGAAATTGCAAACTGGGCCAAACAGGAGGTTAAAGGCGATGACTTTCCAAGTTGGGAGAGTGTTAGTAAAGCGCCTGGAGTGTTGCACCAGAGTACCAGGGGAGGAAAACTGAGACATATTTGAACACGTCTCCCGTTCACATGGTTGATCATACTTGGGTTCCACATGCATGTTTTAGCTGAAGGAAGAATACCTTAAACCTGTGTATTTGAAACCCGTGGAATGGGTACCATGCAATATGACTTCAAAGGGTCTTCATTTGCTCACCGAACCTCTCCAATCCTATCACTGCTGCGTTTATGCCCCTGTACACATGCTTGATTCTCTTTCGGAGACATAGCAATCCATAGGTTTTAAGATACTTACTAGTCAGGTACATTCTTAGGCGTTTAATATGCGGTGTTGAGTCCATTTCGTTGAGCAAGGAGTAGCTCTTGTCTATTCCATATTTGGCTTAAGGAACTTTATCTGTGTTCATTTCAATCTCTGGTTTTATGCAACACCCCAACTCACCTTTCCCCTTAAGCAAGCATAAGTTGGTTTTCTAAATTTGAGACCCTGTTCTGTTCTGTAATTCAGTTCCTGTGTAGCCAAGTTTACATTCCGTGTATTACTGATATCTTATGATGTTTCTTTTTCTGTGTGACTTATTTCAGTTAGAATCATCATACCTGAATCCACTCATTGTGCTGCTAAGGGCCTGATGACACAGATTTCATTGCTGAGTGATATTGCTTTGTAAGTAAATACCACAACTTCTTTATCCATTTTTCAATTTCTGCGATGTTGAACTTGTACTGTAAACGAGGTTCTTGTAAACAGAGCCGTCCCAAACTTTGGGGTGGCTGTGTCTTTTTGATTTTAAATTCCCTAAGCTATAGGACCATAAGTGGAAGTGCCCTAGGCTCTGTTGCTTTGTTTTTTAGATGTTTCAGGAAACACCATACACTTCTCCCGAGTGGTTGTTGGCAATTTACATCCCGCCCATCAGCATAACAAGGCTCCCAGTTCTCCATGGCCTGTCCTGCCTTTCTGGATTTTACACTTTTTTCAGATGGCCCTTTTGACCGGGGGGAAGTGAGACTTCATTGTAGTGCAGATTTCCTTTGCAAGCTTGCTTGGTTGGCCAAAAAGGGCGTATGCGTTTTTTCCTGAATATATTCAGGAAAAAACGCATACACCCTTTTTGGCCAAGTGCATCATTGTGGACGTTCTGCCTCTTTTCCTATGCTTGCAATGCAATTCCAGTCTACCTCCTGAAATCGGTTTCCTGCAATTCTGCCCCGCTTTCAAGTCCTCTTGGCAGCCTTACTTCAGTCTATTTTTGGACGATAGCTGTCATTTATAACTCTGCAGGTTTGTGAATTACAGTGCCCCTGAGCTCCTTTCTTCAACTCGCTTTCTTGTGACCTGGCCGCAACACCGCAGGATGTCTTCAGGCCCTAATCTGGTTCTGGCACGGCACGCTGAGCCTTTGGTTAATTCCTCTTCCTGGTGGGAAATGAGAGTTAAATTTGCCCATCCAGACACCTCCAGCTAGTCTCTCATTGGTTCTCGCTATTCCCATTCATCTTCCACAGAAATTGCAAACTGGGCCAAACAGGAGGTTACAGGGACTGACTCTCCAAGTGGGGAGAGTGTTAGTAAAGCGTCTGGAATGT